>NC_142373.1:11691792-11904292 GCF_059441005.1 Hippichthys cyanospilos | reverse complement strand
TGACTTTCAAATCGAAAAAAATTCTCACAGCGCACATGTTCGCTTCAACCGTTCGCTTCGGAAGCTCATCGGGCCCGTCGCCATCCAAACAGACTGCCCGAGCGCTCGCGCGCTCTCGACCCGGATGGCGACGCGTTGCCATGGCGACGCGCCGGCAGCCGCCGTGAGAGGCTGCGACTTCTGATTTAGAGGCTGCCATCTGGACTTAGATTGATTTTTCTTAAAATAAAAAAGGACGACTGATCAGCTGGTTACCTTGACGATGTAACGGACACTTAAAGCTACGAGCGGCCCGGAGCTCATTTTTAACTCGTTTGTTGTTTGGGACCAGAACAGTTGTCTGAGATTTTCATAGGGTCATTTAGATTTTTGGGGATTGGATTGCTCGGCAAATTTTAAAACGAGCCGACAAGACGGACGGGCGATTTGAAATTGTGAAAATGTTTCGTTTTTATCATTGTGCGGCACTGGAGAAAAAGTTGGATGAATCATCGAGAAAACTGAATTCATGACTTGTTGGCAAAATGTAGCCAAATGTATCCAAGTGAAATATGTGACATACATTATGGACCGTTTTCTTTTTTTTTATGATTGTGTGTAGGCATAGCATAGTGGTAAAATTTGATGACTTTTCCCTTAATGCCTCCCGGACAAGTGCACTGTACTTGAAGTATTTCAGCAGCAGCAGAAATAATGAGAAGCTTTTATTGATTTTCAGACGCGGCATTTTTGGGGGCTTGCTCAATTTGTGGCTCAACCGCGCTAATAATTTTGTATTGATGGAGGCATTAGTGAGGAAAACTCCACGGGGAGCAGCGCTTACTCAACTTTAAGTGGATTGCAAGTAAACGCTTTGCTGAAGTAACGTCACGTGTTTGCTGTCACTTTTTTTTGCGCTAACGATTCGTCAGATTGCGTATTTGAAGTTTTCTTTTTTTTTTTTTAAATTCTAATTGAAGTTTTGTAAATGTCTTTTTTTCTCTGCAGCTGCATCCCACTTGGCGGGTAAAGGAGAGGTCGTCACCATGACAACGGCCATGGCCGGCCTCCTCCTGTTGAGGCTCCTCCTTGTCCCGTCGACGGCGGCGGCTCATCCCAACGCTTCGGTGGTAAACCCGACAATGTCGCTTTTCCAGCCGCCCAATCAGCCCGAGTGCTTCAAGAAAGAACATCCCAAAGTGTCCGTGCAAGGTTAGACGATGTTAACAAAATAGATGTTTTTATATATATATATATATGGATTCTTTTGTGTCGATTTTGGCATCACTTCAGTGCGGCAGAAACATAGCAGCAGTGAAATGAAGCCAACAGTATGCGAGCAAACACGCTCAAACTGTTGTGTTTGTTTTGGATGTTGCGTAATCACACTTCTGGCACCCCCCAAAAAAAATAAACAAACCAAAAAACGTATACGCAGTATTCCCTCGTTGGAAATCCGCAATGTTTGTGACTTTTGATGCACTTTTGGGTCAAAGTAGCAAAGGCTCATTGTACCCCAGAGAAAAATGTCGTTGTTCTTTAAAAATCCGAAAATCCACCGATGATTGTTGGCAGAGCGCTGCCTAGCAAAAATGTATCATCATAACCTCGGTCAGCACCCATTTCCGATTTTCTGTGAATGGTTCCCGTCTTTTGTTTTCTCATCCGGCTCGTCTGTCTGACCTCAATCATGACAGATCTGGAGATAGGTTACCATGGTGACCATGGTGTTGGCTTACCTTTTTTTTTAGCTAGTTTCTAGGCGGAGCTTGAGTAAATAGACTTTTCGAATAATGTTACAATCCAGTAGCGGGTAAATAAAAGTGAAAAAAAATGAATCGTTATTGTTTGGGTTGTGAATCGGGATGTCCTGATCACTTTTTATTTTGCACCCAAGTCACCTGATTTCTCCAGTTGTGGACATCATTTTTGTTCGTGTTTCAAGGCGGCACTTGACTATTCTAAACTATTAGAATAACGTAAAAAAAAAAACGTAAACTATTCTCCTTCACACCCTCGCGAGAATGATATGCAGCTTCGACAGGCAGTCCTAGCCGCTTCAGTAAACAAACAAATATCCTCAGAATAGGAAGACATGGAATGTGGGTGCTTAGCTTTATGAAAGGCGGGGAGAAAATTATACCCGTGAATTCAACATCCTGCGTCGTGCATATTAATGAACGACAGTGGTCCCACATTTGCAAATCCGCTGCACTGTGCCGCGTTTTGGCTACGCCGTTGCACCGCGGTCCACCAACTTTATGCGGGACTTGAAAGATCTGCTCCAGAAAATCCCAGAAAGCACCAAACAGGAAAAATATTGCACGCAACGAAGTGACGCATCGGTTTTGTCTGCTTGCTGAGGACGTGAACGGACGTGAACCACATTTAAGTGGGCTTCAAGCAGCGGCGCATTTTGGAGCCACTTTTCAGAAAGAAAAAAAAAAAACATTTGTTCAACTCAGGTCATGAAAGCAGGAAGGTAAGCAAATGCGCGCGGAGAAGCAAGCGATGTTGTGCTTCAGTGATTTCTACCACTTATGTGCACGCCTGCATTGACCTCTAACTGGATTTTGTCACGTAGTCCATCTTTTGGTCATGATTTTAGGCAGCACACGCATTTTTCTCACATTTGACGTATGCAGTGACAGTCAGTCAACAGATAGCATCTCGCGGTGCTTGTTGCACCTTAATAGGGCAAACTTTGTCTTTTAATTATGTTTCTAGGCAAGCCGGGAGAAAATTTACTTTCGAGTGATTGCTCGTCTTTTTTGTGACTCTCAGGGCTCTGCTTTTGCAGCCTGCGAGTTTGTTAGTGAGTAGATAATCTTCACACCTTTTCTTTTCCCGCCGCATACAACAATATCCGTAAAGATGAAGCGGATCTTCCTCTCGGGATTGAAAAGGGAGAAGGCGGCGCTTGCTTTAATGCCACCTTTGGAGAAAAAGAGCGGCAAAAGTAATCCGGTGAATAACTGCTCACGTCTTCACGCTCTGTTTTGCTCCCAAATCACAGCAAACCCCCGAGAGGATTGAGCAGAAACAAACCAAGATATTTATTTTGCCGTTCTTTTTCCATTTACGCAGATTCCCGCCTGCCGCTCGACTTTTTATTAATCTAATTTGCACTCTGCTCCGTCGCGTCTCCGCGCGGCGAATACAACAACGCTTTGCATCACCTTGCGAACCGAGCACTCGGGTAATAAAAACGGGAGGGGGAACAAAAAAACCAAAACAACAAAGCGCGAGGCGGCGTTCTTCCATCTTCAGTCTTGATTACCGAGGCGGCCCTAATCGGAGCTGCCGCCCGAGCGTTTGCGGGCCATCAATCATCCGGCTAGGGAGGCCGCGGCGGGACTAGCGGCTTCAAGTCGGAAAGGTGAACGCGGAGAAGACGATTTGAAAGATCGGCTTGTTGATACCTTCTAATAACTCTATATACAACCTATATATATATATATATATATAATATATAATATATAACCTCATCGACAGCTATCGACGCTAACACGGCTAACGCTGTCCTTCAATCAAAGTCAATGTTTTATCCCGCTTTTGTTTTAATGCTGTGTGGGTGTGTTTTTTTTTTTGTAGTTTTTTTTTTTTGCCACTGCAGAGCTTTTTTTTACTTCTTGGCCGCTTTGAACAATCCCAAAGTCTTTCAAACCGGGTAGTCAGAGAGGAAGTCAATCCCATAAATCCTGGATTTCGTTACAACGCCCTGCATTAGCATGCTAAAGCTAAACGCGAGGCATGTGAGGAGGAAAGACAAATGTTTGGATTGTTATTGCGGGAAAGCCTGTCAATACGAGTCCCGATTAATATATTTAAAACAAACAAAAAAAAAAACACTTTTCTATGGGTAGTAAAGCAGTAGTTTTAACCAAGCATTTTAACGCTCCCCCATTGGCTGTTCTCTTTCACTTTATTTTCTTTCTGCAGTAATCTGTGCTGCAATCTTGTCTAGCGCTTAAAAACGAAACTACCGTAAATAAAAAAATAAATACATCATTTTTTTTCTAAACCCCGACCTTTTCCTCCTTTCATCTGGCCCGATTTCCAATCATTGGGATTTGGACGTACCAAAATAAAAAACAAAAAACTGCTGCATTCTTGATGTAGTCAATTTGTAGCTCACTGCCCTAGATACATGCTAGCATGACTTTATCACCAGTGAGTTTAAATGGCTTCCATCACATATACGTTATTTTTTGTAACATAGAACACTAATCCTTATAAATCTGATGATCACTTGATTACTATAATTACCACCTAGAAACCTTTACCGATATGCTAATTACTAGAAGCTATCCAAAGTGTCTTGGATTCAATATTCTATTAAAAAAAAAAAGAGTCTAGGATTCTTTTAATGACAAATAATAATGCTAGCTAGAGCCTAGCCTAGAAAAAAAATCTTTTAAGTCTTCTAAGTGGTCCACCTAGAAACCTTTACCAATATGCTAATTACTAGAAGCTATCCAAAGTGTCTTGGATTCAATATTCTATTAAAAAAAAGTCTAGGATTCTTTTAATGACAAATAATAATGCTAGCTAGAGCCTAGCCTAGAAAAAAAATCTTTTAAGTCTTCTAAGTGGTCCACCTAGAAACCTTTACCAATATGCTAATTACTAGAAGCTATCCAAAGTGTCTTGGATTCAATATTCTATTAAAAAAAAAGTCTAGGGTTATTTTAATGACAAATAATAATGCTAGCTAGAGCCTAGCCTAGAAAAAAAATCTTTTAAGTCTTTTAAGTGGTCCACCTAGAAACCTTTACCAATATGCTAATTACTAGAAGCTATCCAAAGTGTCTTGGATTCAATATTCTATTAAAAAAAAAAGAGTCTAGGATTCTTTTAATGACAAATAATAATGCTAGCTAGAGCCTAGCCTAGAAAAAAAATCTTTTAAGTCTTCTAAGTGGTCCACCTAGAAACCTTTACCAATATGCTAATTACTAGAAGCTATCCAAAGTGTCTTGGATTCAATATTCTATTAAAAAAAAAGTCTAGGGTTATTTTAATGACAAATAATAATGCTAGCTAGAGCCTAGCCTAGAAAAAAAATCTTTTAAGTCTTTTAAGTGGTCCACCTAGAAACCTTTACCAATATGCTAATTACTAGAAGCTATCCAAAGTGTCTCGGATTCCATATTTTCTTTTCATAAAAAATTCTAGGATTCTTTTTATGACAAATAATAATGTTAGCTAGAGCGTAGCCGAGAAAAAAAATCTTAAGTCTTCTAAGTGGTCCAGCCAATGTTTTTTCGGAACGATCTCGTTTTGAGATCACCGCTGCCGCATCCGTCTTATCTCTTCAGCTTCCTCGAGCCGCAGCCGCTATCTTGTCCTCTTTTTCCATTTTCACCGGACGGCCGAGAATTTTGAGAAAGCGAGAGAGACGTGCGGCCGTAATTTAGGAGTGACTCTGCCAGAGCCGAGCGAACGCAAAAACAAACAGCCTCGGGGGTCATTAGGCGAATATCCTCTGATCAGCTACAACTCAAGATGTGAAAACTTTTATTGTGAAACACACCAAGTCTGAGCTGAATGTTGCGGTTGCTCCCGACATTTATTGTGAAATTTCACTCACTGTACAAGCTTTCGCGAATTACTATTATTTTGAAAGTGGCCTTCATGACACCAGCTATTTTGCTTGACTCATTGTGAAAGTCACCATGTACAAGTTAGATGTCGTGTGGTGGATCATGGACTTTTATTGTGGAAATCCAGCATGTGCGAGCTGGTTTTTGGATTCTTGTGTTTAATTTGAAAGCCTTTATGTAGAATCTGGATGTTATGCTTTGATTTGAAGTATTAAAGAGCTGCCATATGTAAGATTGATATTTTTCTTTCATTTTAGTCACATGTAGAGGCAGGTGGTTTCTACCTTTATTGTGAAGGGCCACTACTTACAAGCTGGTTGCTTCCGTTGTGAGGTGGATCTTGGATTTTAATTTTGAGTCTATCATAAACAATCTGGATGATTTTGGAATTCTTGTAAATTATTTTATTTTGAAAGTCACTGCCTTCATCTACATGTTATGCTTTGGATTTTATAGTAAAGGGCCACCATGTTTAAGATCAATATTTTTATTTTCAAAGTCAACTCGTAGAGACGTTTTATTTTATTGTGAAGGACCATTATTTACAAGATGGCTGCTTGTAACTGATTGTTATATCACAATGAGGTCATATGAATATGTATCATTTCTTGTGACCTTTATTTTGAAAGACAGGATGTTCACACTCGTTATTGTGTAGTTGCGCTTGAAGTTTACCGTGAAAGATACCATCCCTTACAACACCATTTTTTATGTTGTCATGCTGGGAGTTTGAATTCGTGTGTTAAATTTTGAGGGGAAAAATACTATTGATCCATTTTGAAACAAGGCAGAACATCACATAATGTTGAACGAGTGAAGTTCTGTGAACGTGTCCTCGGTGGATTCGGTTATCCGGTTTAGAGTGCGTAAATCTGTGCCACACAAAAGACGGCGACAAAATAAAAACTCCAAATAATGGTCGGGAGCTGGCAAATAAACAGTGAGGGAAGGGGGGGGTTCAATTTGAGTCGTGGAAGGGAGTTAGGGATGGGGGGGGGGGGGGGGGTGGGGGCTTTACAGTCCCAGCTGTGCGCCGCTTACGAGGGGATTGAACAGGCGGCCCGTATAAAACACCTTGTAATCGGGAGGATAAACGCCAATCATCCTCACGGTAGGAATTCTCAGCAGACGGATGTTTACTGTCTCTTTAAGGAAAACAAGAAAGGGGGCGGGACTAGGTAATGCCTCCAGATGGGAGGTTAAATACTGTACAGGATCATTTTGTTTCGCTGGTCACTGCTTTGTTTGTCTGATGCTACACTATGCTAGGCTAGGCTACTATTAGCTACTATTAGCTGTTTTGTCTCGAATGCTAAACCATGCTAGGCTATTCTAATCTGTTGCTAACCGATGCTAGGCTAAGAAAGGCTCTTCTTTGGTTCATATATTTTACTTGCTATGCTTTAGCAATGTCTAATCTTTGTTGTTGTTTTTTTAGATCAATGGTTTTCAAAAGGGGGTACTTGAAATAAAACAAACATGCAAAAATCCTTTCAAAATAATTGTTGAATGAATGAATTGTTTGAGGAAAATATAAGTTCGTATAACAAATTTTATGTTCAGTTGTTTATTCAATTTCATGTTTGTAAAAAGCCAGATTCTCCCCCATTCTCCCCCTGTCATGTTCCGCCTCTCGTTACCTGTCGAGTTAATGATACATTTCTGTGAAAGAGGACTCTTTAAACTGAATATTTTTTCTGTGTTTTTTTTTTTCTTTTGTGGTTTTCTGTGTAATTTAGGTTGTTTATTTTTTTTTTGTGAACTATTACAAGTGAAGTTTGAAATGGGTCTGACATTTAATAAATAAAACACTGATGGTATGTTTTAAGTCTTTTTTTTTTTTAACCCAAAAATGCTTTGCACTGGTTAAGGGGTACTTGGCTAAAAATATATTTTTCAGGGATACATCGCTGAAAAAAGGATGAGTTTTAGAGGATCGTATTTTCAATTCACTTTTACAGGTTATCATATGCTGTTATGCCATCTAGATAAATTTAGAGGTGAGAGCAGTTCACATTTACTTATTTTAGTGTATATTTTTTTAGATTCAAGATCCGTTATGATTCTTTATATAGGTTATTTTATGCTAAGCTATAGTCATGCTAAGCCATGTCAATAATGTTTTGTCTTCACATCAGTGCTCAGTCCATGGATGTCCACGTTCTCTTGGGCCGCCGTGCGGGATTTCTCCCAGCTGACCCTCGACCTCGCCAGGAACGAACTCATCGTGGGTGCGAGGTAAGACACACACACATATTGAAAGTACGGACATACACACACACTTATCCATTTTCCGCCTGTCTCACAGGAACTTCCTGTTCAGACTGGACCTCAGCAACATGTCTCTGATCCAGGTAAGACCACCTTCTGATCTTGTCATTTTACTTTGGAAGTCACCAAAAAAAAAAAAACAGATGTTTACATTTTGTAGGTGTAATGTGCTTGCTAGTGGACATCTGCCTAAGTAAACATATGCAAGACCCTCACAAGAACAAAACATTCAACTTGTTCACACTAACTTTCACAATAAAAGTTCCAGCGTGACATTTTGTTTGCCGTGTGGTTGGTGGAGCGTTTACTTTTTAAAGTCACTGAGAGGTGAGACATCAGTCAGATATTTTTAGAAACAATTTCCTGCTCACTAGCGACACAAAGATGGCGGAGCTAACGGCACATTATTGCATTTCAGGAGCTTTTGTGTGCATGCGCGTGTGGGTACATATTGTGGGTATAAGCATGGTTGTGTGTCCAGGTATGTGTGTCTTGTTTCAAATTTTGTGTGTAATTGTGTGCATGTATTTGTTTTTGTTTGTATGCGTGTGGGTGTGTGTGTGCTTGTGTAAGTTTTGCGCGTATGCATGTGAATGTGTTTTTGTGTGTCCATGTGTTTGTGTGCATCCATTTTTGTGTGCGTGGCTGTCAATGTCAATCTTTGTGTACATTTTTTCGTCTCCCTATACGTGTGTTTGTGTCTTACTGATTTGTTGCATGTGGGTGTGTGTGTGTTTGTGTATGTATGTGAGCTGGTGCCTGTGTATGTGTTGGTTTGGTTGTGTGTTTGTGTGTATTAGTCTGCCTTTGTTTGAATGTGTTTGTGTGTCTGTGTGATTGTGTGCATGTGTTATGTGTGTTTTACTAATTATGAGTGTGTTTGTGTGCTTGTTTGTCTGTTTGTTTTTGTGTATGTCATTGTGTATATGCATGTTTGTGGCTCCGTGTATGACTGTATGTGTACCTCGGTCCTTATCTGTCTGCGTTTGTGTGTCTTTGTGATGAGTGTTTGTGTCCATGTCTGTCTGTGTATGTACGTGTGCACATTTGTGTACTTTTGTATGTTTTTGTGTGTGAATGTGCGTATGCATGAATTGTCTGTGTGTCAGACAATCTGTATGTGTCTTTGTGTTTACACAAGTTTGTGTATACCTATGCATGTGTGTCTTTGTGTTTGTGCGCATGTACCTATACATGCGTGTGTATGTTTATGTATGACTCTGTGTATTTTTGTGTGTGAATATACATGTTTAAGTGATTAGTAGAGTGTGTGTGTTTGTGTCTATTTCTGTGTGTCTGTGTGTGTCTTGTGTGCAAATGTGGCCGCCTACGTATGAGTGTGTCACAGACGAGGCATTCATTAGAGACTTTCCGGAACAATCTAGCTCACACCTGAAGCACCATCCAGTCACAGAGGGTCACAGGTTATTGTGCTGTTGCTGATTGGAGGGGGGAGGGGGGGGGGGGGGTCGTAATGAGGAGAGAGGAGGGTCGCCGGTGGGCTAGCGGGGGTATTGAGGCAAGGCCCCCGGGAGCTCGCCTGTCTGCTACTAGAATTAGCGAGCAGGCAAGCGGAGGCGCAACCAATCACTGCGACAAATAAAGCACACACAAGAAACACACACACACACAGTCATTTGTGCGTTCTATCAAAATAAAGTCCTGAGAGTTAAGGGATTACCGAACGTTTGTTGAGAAAATATACCGTTAACAAGTTACAGCGTCATTGTTCATGGACTTCTATTGTGAGAAGACAAGCAGGATGTTGTGTGAATAAAAATGTATTTTATTCAGCAACTACATTAGATAGTTCATTGAACATCATCCTCTATATTTACCAAAATAAAGGCGTGCAATGTTGTGCAAAAGGGTATTTCGTAACACAATTTAGCAGTAAGTGGCTTCAAATTCCAATTAATTTGCTCTTAATCTGAAAAGAAAACTGTCCTCACATTCATTAGCCTCTTTTTACTTGCACTGAAAAAGATCACCCTTTTTTAGTGAAACTCTGTAACGCCAGGCCTTGGAAAAAAAATGAAATATTTTAGTATGAAATGTAATTTTCCCATTGCAGCAATTGTTATAAACACGGCCGGTAATATACATTCATCCAGAAAAAATCCTCTCACGCTGCTCCCACTCAGACTTTCCCCGGACAGCCCACGCTGTCATATTTTTCCCTCTGCCTCCTTTCTGCTTTTTTTTTTTTTCCTAACTCCTCGCCATGTTGCCATGTGGGATGCGGGCCGGCGCCGCATTTAGTATCGAGTCTGATGCCTGATTGCCGCCCACTCGCGCCGTCCCACCTGTGCCCGCTGACTGAGCGCCCACTCGGAGGTGCCTCTCGCAAACCCCCCTCCTCCTCCACTCGTCCCCCATCACCACTGTAAAACAGCAGGAGGAAGCTGGTGGGAGGTGTGTGTGTGTGTGTGTGTGTGTGTGTATGCTGTATAAAAAAAAATCTCAAGTGTCTGACAGGAGCAAAAGAGGAAAATGGGCTTTTATGCGTTTCTCATTATTTGCATCTTTGCATAAGCACTCACATTCATAACCTGACTGGATGTCATAATCATAATAAAGAAAACACAGCAATAACAACATCTGTTCATCTTATTGGATATTATTACACCGTTGATTCAGTTCCCAGTAGCATGCATGCGGCGAGGATCGCGTCATAAACAGCCTTTATTAAGTGCACTGGCGGCGTTTTACGTCAGGTCTTAGCGGGCAAACAAGTGGAAATTTAAGATTCATCGCTAACTCCTGCGACATTACTAATATTACGACCCAAAAACCATAAAACAGTCATAAACTTTTGACCACCGTTAACATTGTGATGTTACAAATAATACAAAAAGTTGTTTGCTGTTATATGGCGTGTAGCAATAAATTAACAATAGTTCATCTCAAAGCATCAACAAATAGTCTGTCCTATAATTGACTATACAGAGCAATAAAACAGTCATTAATAGAGGGTCATTGCAGGTTATAAAAAAAGGAAGGAGGGTGGGAGGCAGGGCTTTAAGAGAAAACAAATGAATGCATGAAAGATGAAATGTGGAAGAAAGACAGGCATGGGAAAATAGAAGGATAAAAAAAGGAGGGCAGGAAGGAAACAACGGTATTCAATAACGGAAAGGAGGAAGGAAGAAAGGAATGATGATGACGGAAGGAAGAATCCAAGATGAAGGCAAAAAAAAGGAAAGGATGAAAAAGGGGTTTATGAAAGATAATTGAGTCCTTATACTTTCTAGAAACGTGAGTAGAAACTACTTTTAAAGGGACAGTGTGTAAGATTTAAACAGTTTTTCACTACGGCCAGCAGGAGGTGCTGCAGGTGCCGCATTTACCATTGTCAGCAGCTATAACAAACATGGCCGCCTCCGGAGAAGTTAATAATAACCTATGATTATATTTAAAACATACTGGTGGTCAAGAACACATTCATTTGCAAGAAAATTTGCGAAAATGTGTGAAATTTGCAATCTTTTAATGTTCTGTAGTTTCCGCACTATAAGGCGCACCGGATTATAAGGCGCACCCTCAATTGATGACATATTTTAAAACCTTTTCCATATATAAGGCGCACCGGATTATAAGGCGCACCCTCGATTAATGACATCTTTTAAAAGTTTTTCAATCACAATATAGTAATACTCAAAGTAACAACAATAATAACTCAATAGAATAATAACTCAATGTCAATATGAGCATCCTTGTTCAACTGTAAACACACAAAAAAAAACAGGTAAAGCTTCCTTAATCACTTCATTCCCCATCTATGGATCCCAATCTCAATATCGATCCATATATAAGGCGCACCTTATTATAAGGCGCACCGTCATCTTTTTAAAAAAATTAAGGCTTTTAGGTACGCCTTATAGTATTCCTTACAGTATTCCTTTTGAATGAAAAACGGTCAAAATGTTACACACGCCTTATTCCTGCCTTCAAATCCTATTTCGGAACATTTTTCCTTGCTTTACCGCTTTATCATAAAACATCTTCATCTCAGAAGCTTTGATTGACACTAAGGATGTAAAAGTAAGCGCAAACTCACATTTTGGTTCATTGTATACTAGTTTTTGTGACGTTTTTCTTGAACCTGCCTGAGCTTGCTTTTGAGGTGGCTAATCTCCGATCCGTCTTGTTTGTTTACGGCGTCTGCAGAGTGAACATTCGTCAGATAATCCCGCCGCAGATAATAAAAGAAAAAAAGAGCTGGAATTCCAACACGGTGGCTATTCCATATCTGGAGATCATCTTGTTTTTTTCCGTAATACGTGCTGCTCGGATCATCTTGTGCGTCAACGGTCCAAACTCCCAGAATCCCCGCGGATGATCGGAATGATAACCTCCCGTGTTTGCGGTGTTTTGCGTTTTTGTCTAAAGCTCAAATTCTGTTCTACCGCGACTAATCGTAACCCCCCCAAACTGTAAACCGGATACCCTGCAAACCGTTTTTCAGGTTAGGTCCAAGACTTAGGTTTTTCCCCAAAAGATTTAGGCTTATGGTTTGAGTCTGGATTTGGGTCGGGACTCGGGAATTAGGCAAAGAAATGATCTGTCAGTTATTTGTAGAAGAGTCTTCAACATAAAGTCTGGAATCAAATAATCTGGACTGGGAACAGGGATCAGTTTTCAAGCTATAGACCTCCACTAACCGCTGACCCTAATGACTTTGCGTGGAAGACTTCCACAGCTGTGTGGACAGTCTTGGGGTCTCGACGTGTTTCATCACAACCCCTGGCCTCACTCTCATCCTGGAAACAGGAAGTGATCCTCACTCCAATGTTCTTAGCTGCAGGAGGTCTTTGAGATATCGCAAAACAGCGCTGGGAAAATAAATGCAGCTGTTGTGTGTGCTCGGGACTTCGTCTGACCCTGAGGTGGAAGTCTTTGTTTCTCGGTGAGATCTTTACGTAAGGACTTTTTGTGGTTTTTGTTGAAGGTCGTTCCCAGAGATTTTTGCTTGAGTCCCTTTTGGAGGAGAAACATTCCTCTGAGATCTTTGCTCAGGGTACTTGCTTTAGACCTTTAAAATTGAGATTTTTCTCAAGCTGTTTGACCATAGCGTGAGATCACAGTCAAGTTAATTTGAGATCATTTCTTCAGGTTCTCTTTCTTCTGTCAAAATCTTTGCTGCTGCTTTGGTTTTTCTGAGGTGTTTTCATTGGATCGTCGCTTGAGTTTTTCCCTTTAAGGTGTATTTTTAATTATTCCCTACATATCCTTCCAATTTTGCAATCTCTCTTAGGTATTTCCTTGAGATCTTATCTGGGGGGCCTGCCAGAGCCCTTTAAACCAGTATTAGTGAAGTCCAGTTCCTTGAGAAGCATATCCTGCCTGTTTTCAATGAGTCCCTCTCCTATCACACCTGATTCAAATGAGCAGCTCATCAACAAGCTCTGTAGGAGCCTGATAACCATCCTGATTTGAATCAGCTGCGTCGGACAGGAGAGAGATCGAAAACGGGCAGGATACAGCTTTCGAGGAACCGGAGTTCTCTACCCCTGCTTTAAACATTAATCAAGGTTTTTCCCTTAGATCGCAGGTGTCAAACTCAAGGAACGGGGGCCGGATCCGTACCGCCGCATCAATTTATGTGGCCCGGGAAATTCTGTTTTGACTTCCGGTTTTTGCTAACTTGCAACTTGTCTAGCTAGCATTAGCTCATTAGCAAAACTCTCGTTTTTACTGTCCTCTGGTTTCAAAACTTGGTAAGGAGATCCTTGAGGTCTTCCTTTGACATTTTCTTGAAAGCCTTTGCCTATGGTTTGCCCCTGAGATCTTCTGATGTGTTTTTTTTTGCTTGTTTCAGTTCCCTACGGTCGTTCCATTAAGTCTCTCAAACAGGTCTTTCCTTGAGCAATTTCTTCAGCACATCCTTGCGATCTTACCATTTGAAACCATTCTTTAAAGTTTTCGATTAAAGATTTTTCCCGGGGTCTTCTCGGGATCTCATTTAAAGCTTGAGGTCTTTTCATTAAGTCTCGAATCGTTTCAACAGGATCTTTCCCAGATGTCTTCGCTTAAGGTCCGTCCTCAAATAGTTTCCATAAGGTCTTTTCTTGAAAACTGTCAATGGAGTCTTTATATGAGATCATTTCTTGAAGATCTCCTTGACCTTTACCTCTTAAGATAATCGGCAGGGTGTTTCGGCGCGTTCTTATGTCGAGGTCCTCCACGAAGTCTTATCTTCCTCTTCATCGAGTCTTTAATTGAGCGCATTTTTTTTTTTTAGGTCTTTTAATCAAATCTTTCCATCAGGTTTTTATTAGTAAAAAGTTCTAAGATTCTTTATTTGAGTCTTGCCTTGGAATGTTTCCCCGACGTCTTCCCTGGTGGAGCCCTTGTCGGGTTCTATCCTTGCGCACAAGGACACGCGGTTGCGCTCAGTCAGTCGTGAAGTCCAGAGAGGTTTTGCGGGGAGAAAAAAGGGTCTCGAAAGCTGGAAGCCGAGTGTCTCGAGCAGCTTGGCAGCTGATTTCATTCACACCCTCGCGCCTCAATTTGTCGGTAGATTTAATTATTGATACGTCCTCTGAGGGAATGGAAGAATGTCATGTATAATGTGAGCGATGTACATTAGTGCAGAAATGATCCACGTCGTTTATATGTGTGCAGAGATAAGCTAGGGTAGCGGATTTTTTTTTTCTATTTTCTCCCGCTAGACGCCGGCCTGATGATATTTACATTATGCGTGAGCAAGTGGCGGTCGGCGTGTCAAATCAAATGTCGCTGCCTGACCTTTGAGATGGTGGCGCTCGCCAATTTGCCAAAATGGCGCTGGGGAAAGTTCATTTGAATAGACTTGATTCCGAGATGAGTGCTTGCATCAGTCGGAACTTTGGGGAACCCTCGCTTCATGCCAGGGATGTTATTCGATATGCATCAAATCATTTCATTTCATATTTAATAATTCAATAATGACATCCATTAGTATTCCTAGCAATATGGAGAAAATGCAACATTTTGCGCCAGAAAGCTTTTATGACGACATTAGGAGCATTCTTATATATATATATATATATATATATATATATATATATATATATATATATATATATATATATATATATATATATATATATATATATATATAATTTTTTTTTTGTAGGTTAGCTTCTCAAATAGTGGGGCGGGCCCCCGTGAGGGGGCGCGAGGTGATGCCGAGGGGGCGCGGATGATCCCAGGAAAAAGGCTTTGTTTTTGTCATGTTGAATTTAATTGCAATAAAGTAATAATTTTTATCATTTTCTTTTAGTTTCAGGCGCCTTGGTGCACTTGCTTCTTTTTTTTCCGTTTTAGACTAAGCTATAAGAATAAAAATAGCTATTGTTTTTGTCATGTTGAATTTAATTGCAAGAAAGTAATAATTTTCATCATTTTCTTTTAGCTTAATAGTCGAGTTTTTGACTTACTTGGTTCAATAATTAGTTGTCAGTTCATTTTTGGGTTATTTTAGTCATTGAGTATTTGTTTTTTGTTATTTCATTCGTATTACTCTGTGTAGTTTCTTAGTCGTTTGTGTCAATCAGTTGCTTCAATAATTTGTTTGGTGTTTGGATGTGAACTTGCTGTTTCTTTGATTAGTTAGTGAGTTAAATTCTGTAGTCGGTTGATTAGTGGGTGAGTTGCTGAGCCGGTTCGATTACACCCCCGAAAATGGTATCCATTTGATTATTTGGGTGCTTTAGCCAATCAGTCAGTCAATTTCTCTCGGTTAGTTAATCAGTCAGTCATTTAGTCAGGTAATTTGTTAGGTATGAGGATTATGCAAATCGGTATTCGGTTGTTTATCAAGGGACTTTTGAGTGGATGTGATGTGATGGTGCGCCCAGCGAAGTGTCCAGTGGTTGTACAATAAAGTACAGTGCTCCTCCAGTTTTGGCGGAGGATGAGGAGGAGGAGGCGGTCCCCCGCTGGGCCAGACATTGAGTGGGAGGCAGCAAAGCGAGCCGTCTCACGCTGGGCTCCTCGTTTCACCTCTGCGCTGCTACTTCCTGTCCTCAGGTGGGAGCGCCGCTTCCCGCCGCGGCGCGGCAAAGACACACTTTTCTGCACCGCTTCTTCTCCTACGCATTTGCCCCTTTTGGATTTTAGACCAAAAAAAAGTCTCTTTAGCAAATATTTGCTTCGGATTGACTCACGCTACCGTAGTCGGAAAAACACCAGGAATATATATTCATGAGCTCGTGATGGACTTTGACTGTTGCAAGGAAAGGTAATCGATTTCAGGCTAAAGTAGGCGGAATGATTTAACCATTACTGGTCTGAACTTGCGTTCAAGCTGACGCGGCCACAGTGAGCTCCTTTGAAATCAATAATATTCTTGCCTTGACATAGAACAACAATGTATGATTGGTTCCATTTTTTTTTAAGTTAAAGTTAGTTCATTCATTTGTTTTAAGGTCACTTGTTGGTTTTTTGATGTTGGTTTTTACTTGCTTGGTTAGTTTCAAAGTGAGTGAGTTTGTTGGTTATTGTGCGAATTAACTAGTTTGTTGGTTGGTTGGCTAATTAATTCGTAATATCTAGTTTTTCGGTTATTTAATTAGTTTTATTTGTGACAGTTATTTGGTTGGTCGGTTATGCAATTTATTCGTCATTTGCTCAGTTGGATAGAAAGGTTTTTAGTCGGTTGGTTACTTGGGTGGTCATTAAATTTGGGAGGCTGATGTTCGTCAATCAGTTGTTTGGTTAGCTAGTTTGTTTACTGCAGTTGGTTAGTCAGTCATTGAGTTGATTATTTTATTGATCTGATAGTTGATTGGCTTATTGGCAGTTTGGTTAGTCAGGCGATTATTGGGTCACTACTTAGATATGTAGTCATTTAGTTAGAGTCATTTTTCAATTAGTTCATTCGTCGACTCGTTTGTACTCTGGTGGTCAATAAATTTGGAGTGTTGATTGATGTTGGTAGAGCAGCTGTTTTATTAGCGAATGTGTTTTTTAATTGGTTAGTCGTAGGTTGGTCGGTTCTTTGCCTGGTCGCTCGGTCAATTTATTGGTAATCATTTCGTTGCTCACTTGGGCACTTGATTAGTTTCTTGGTCTTTTAGCAATTGTATTTGCTCAGTTGCTTTGTCAGTTAGCTTGTTAGTTCTTTACCTAGTAGAACTACTAATGAAAACGGCAGAACTGATAACCTCAATACTCGGTCTAGCCTATTTGCATTGTCTAAGGAATAACAGAGGGAAATTAGTGCTAGCATTGATGGCAAACGTGTGGAGCAGCAGCTGTCAATCAAGAAGCCGGCCCGCCCCCTTCCTCTGTGATCAGCCGTGACGACTTGCTGACAGCGAAAACAAAAACAATCGGCTCCTCTTGACAGTCTGACAGCCTGATGGGATGACGTCATAGCTGACACGCACACGCGAGAAGGAACACACACACACAAAGAAGTTGGATGCCTGTGCCATGAATCACTGCTTGGGGCATTGCCATTTTTTCGGCCTCGTCTCCAAGGATCCCCGTCGGCTTAACCCGCTGACCTTCACCGCAAATATCCCCCTGAACGGCCCCCTCGAAACACATACGCACATGCGCACGCAGCCCGTCTCTATCGAGCTCGTCCTCACAGCTCTGGAACAAAGCCAAAGCCCTCGACACCATTTTTTTTTTTAACTCCTCCTCCCTGCGAGCCAAAGCCTGAATGAGTGCAATCAGCAATGCAATCTGGGAAATGAGCGACCATCCTGTAGGTCGCTTTGTTCAAGAAATACGGTGACCCGTCTCAAATCCAATAACAGATTTGTTGTTGTATTTTTGGTTCTGCTCAGCTGTGAATAAAGCTGATTTGGCCTCCGCAAAAAAAAAGAAAAAAAATCAATTGGTATTCTTGTGAGTGACACGGACGTTTATAGGCAAGGTACACATTTTTTGGTTACTTTTTTAGCTGTCTGGTTTCTCAATTTGGTGGTTAATTCCTCAGTCAGTTACTAGATTACTTGGTCAGATGGTTTGTCAGACACGAGCTTGGCTGGTCAGTTTTTTTAGTTAAACATTTGGGTTAATTCGCATTAAGTCACATTTGCTTGGTTATTTAGTTACTAAATCGTAATAATAAAAAGGGTTTGTTAGTGTTTGGTTTATTAGCTTGCTTGTCCGTTGGCTTCATGTCAGTGGATTAGTTTGGTTGGTTAGTTAATTATTTGCTTTGTTTAGCATGGCAATTAGCTTAGTTTTTGCTTAGCTAGGTCCTTGCTAGGTTAGATTGTGAGTTAAATGAGTGAATCCTTAATTTGTTAAATCATTCTTTCAATAGTCCTTTCAGTAGGTGGTTGGTTTATTAGATATATGATCGGGTGTTTAGTACAATAGTCATTTGGTTATTTGGTTTGTTATTGTTTTGTCAGCTAATGGGTTGGTTAGTCTTTTTCAATGAATGAACTAGCTTGTTATTTTGTCTGTTTGAGTCTTAGTTTGTGGTTTGGATATATGCTTTTTTGTGTAATTACCGAAGAACTTAATTATATGTACCAATGTCTACCAGCATGTACGGATTTGTATTATTTTTGCCAAGGCCCTAATGGGGAGATAGAATGGGGGGGATAATGTTTTTGTGTCTTAAAGTGGATCAAGTGTGTTCAGGTGAGGAGTGCAGCGTGCAGTGTGAATTGTGTATTGCCCTCTCCAGCATGCGCGCATGAATATTAAAGAGTGTGATTTCCTGGCGGCCGCACAATAAGGTTTATAATTGAGCGTGCGCTGTCCTCAGCGTGCCACATTCCGCACAATTAAAGGCAGCTCTGCTTCCCCCCTGCCACATTTTCCTTTATTTGCTTCTTCTTCCACCGCCACATTTTGATTGTGTGCGCCCAGTGCTTGAGATGCGTGTTGGAGTTAATTTCCATCCATTAGGCTGGCCAACAAGCTAACCTGACAGCGCATTCTTCCCATTTTCACCAGCCGCCACACATGAAACAACACACAAGCATTTGCATAAAACACAATTGGTGGCTGGGGGGGAACAATGGCGGCGGGGTGTCAGACCACGCTAATCAAGGTTTAAACCACATGTGGCGCCGCGCTGATAAGGACGACATCAACAATCGCTCAATAACAGTTCTTACCGGTCGATACCGCTTGCTAACCGTCGTTACATTTCGCTGCGTTTCTCTATCATCGATATCGATATTTTCCAGTCACTATTTCAGATTCATGAAGTCATGTGCAGTCATAATCAGTCTCGGGTGTTTATCAATCAGTCGCAAATTATTTGCCAGTCGCTAGCGATCATATACCAGTCATTACTAATCAGTCCCATGTCACTACTAGTCAATAACAATTACAGTATTTTCCGCACTATAAGGCGCACCTCAAAGCCTTAATTTTTGGAAAAAGATGATGGTGCGCCTTATAATCAGGTGCGCCTTATATATGGATCAATATTGAGATTGGGATTTGTAGATTGGGAATGAACTGATAAAGTGAGCTTTATGTTTCTTTTGTGTGTTTACAGTTGAACAAGATTGGTCATATCGACATTGAGTTATTATACTATTGAGAGTTATTATTTGAGTTATTATTGTTATTACTTTGAGTGTTACTATGTTGTGATTGAAAAAGTTCTAAAATATGTCTTTAATTGAGGGTGCGCCTTATAATCTGGTGCACCTTATACATGGAAAAGGTTTTAAAATATGTCATTAATTGAGGGTGCGCCTTATAATCCGGTGCGCCTTATAGTGCGGAGAATAAGGTAGTTTGTGAGCCAGTTTGGTGCTAGGGCTGTTAACTAGTTTACTACTACTACTGACCGTTGTTTTTAGTTAGTTGGTTAGGTTGTGCGGTTCGGTGGTGCAATGATTAGCAAGTTCGCTCTACAGTTAAGAAACACGAGTTTGAATCCAGCTGGGTTTGTGGAATTTGCATGTTCTCCTTGGGGTCGCGTAGGTCAGCTGGTCGGCTAGTCAGTTAGGTGGTTAAGTTCTTTGTTTGCTGTTTGTTAATAAAAAAAAAAAAAAAAAAAAAAACTACTGTACAGCCAAATTTGCTGCAAATTCAGGTTGAAGGGAGAGGAACATGCTTACAACATGAATTCAGGTTCTTTTTGTATAAAATAATCATGAAATGGTCATATTTAATAACTTTGTTCAAGGCTGCGTGAAGGCGCTTTGATGAATGGCTCAAAGAATAAAATAAGTCATTCTAACGGCGACTTATTAGCGTTTGCTTGATGTTGTGGGATTATAGATCCCAGTCGGAGAGAAGCAAAAGGAGTGGTCGTCAAATAGTGCTAACATTGTGTCACCTGGCAAGTCTCTTAAGATCCAATTAAAAGTGTGTGGGAGTGCCATTAAAAAAAAGAAATCAGCGAAAACAAACCAAGTCAAATGAACGTTTTCCCAGTAGAGCCCCCCTCGGGCACACCCTACCGTAACAACCTCACCGTAACAACCCCGGAACGCCATATTGCTGAGTGTTTGGGACCATGTAGCGCGCCAACACATCTGCTTCATTTTAATTAAAGACAAAGACAGATTTTTACGCTAATTTTCCCATGTTGCTGTTCTGTGTAAGACACAAAATTGTGGGCTTAAGTCGATTTGCCAGTCAGATGCAAGATGGCAGTTTTGTGTAAGAAAACGAATGGAAATGGCGGCACGATAGCGTCAAATTTTGAAAGGTGTTTTTTAAATGTTCTGTCGAAAGCAATTGACACGGTCGGACGGCTATTTTAGATACTTGGTTCATCGTTTAATTATTCTGTTTTTACGGAGCTAGTCAGTCTTCTAGTTTCCAGCTAGTTTGTTTTGTTTCTGCCCCATTCGGGTAAATAGTTGGTTCGTAAGTTTGTTTGTTGGTTGGCTGGTTAGTTAGCTAGCTGACTTAGCTTGTTTATTTTTGCATCATACAAGTAGTTGGTTAGTTATTGTTTAATTGGCTCGTTGGTAAGCTAGTTAGCGAGTAGTCACTTTTGTAGTCGGTCTGACGGCTATTTTAGATACTTGGTTCATCGTTTAATTATTCTGTTTTTACAGAGCTAGTCAGTCTGCTAGTTGCCAGCTAGTTTGTTTTGTTTCTGCATCATACAGGTCAATAGTAAGTAATAAGTTTGTTTTTTGGTTGGCTGGTTAGTTAGCTAGCTAGCTAACTTAGCTTGTTTATTTTTGCATCATACAAGTAGTTGGTTAGTTATTGTTTAATTGGCTGGTTGGAAGGCTAGTTAGCGAGTAGTCACTTTTGTAGTCGGTCATCAGCCATTTTATGTACAATGATACTATCTGCGCAAAAAATGAGCTTGTTAGCAACTTATCAGTAGTACAATTTGTGTGTTGGTAATTGGTTGAAATGTTTAGTCTGCACTTCACTCGTCATTTGTAGTCATCGGCAAATGTCATGCTAATGCTAATCTAGCATCCTGCTCATCGGGTTCAAAAGTTGTTTTGTAATGTTTCTTGTTGATTGGACAATATGGAAAGAAAATGCAAATTTTAATCATTCTTTGAAATTAGTTGTTGTGTGCGTCTCGTTTTCTTGTCTGAATCATCAGCATTTCACTTTCTGTCCTCTCTGTATCCTAGGCGACAGAATGGGCGCCAGACGATGAGACCAGAAGGTCCTGTCAGAGCAAAGGCAAGACGGAGGTAGGGAGTACAGTTCTTGTCACTTTTTTTTTTTAGGTCTATCTATAATATCTTAAAAATCATATTTTTACTTAGAAGCTAACGAAAACAGAAGCTACTGATGTAAACTTATAGAGTAATTTCTTGGTAAATCAGCTTTCCCTGATCATCAACACAACTGTTAGCTCGTTTGATTTTGATTGGTTTTGTACTGATTACATTCGGACCCCCCCCCCCCCCCCCACCCCACCGCACACGAACGCACACCACACAGAGGAATGCAATCAATTCTCTTTGAAAGTAGCTGCCTGGCATCATGTCTCGTCTTTGTTGTAGCACAAAGGAGGACAAATGACCAGCCCATTTACACATGCACACACACACACACAAAATGCGCACTTAACGTTGTGTTGCGTTGTGCAGATAGAGTGTCAGAACTACATCCGAGTACTGCTGGTCAACAAGACCCAAGTCATGACCTGCGGGACCAACGCCTTCCAGCCCCTTTGCACCATCAGAGAGGTACCAGATGCCAACTTTGTACAAAACTCCCATCTTATACAAACGAAAAAACACACACCAGGTAGTGTTGGAAAGTTCAATTCAATTTTACATGTTTTTTCACATTCGAAAGTCAGAATAAAGGCATCCTTATGAGATGAGTTGAAAGTTCAACTTTTAAGAAGAATTAGGTCCAAATTTAAGTGAAGTTTTTTTTTCCTCTTCTTTAAGGTTAAACAATGAATGTGTGCAAAAGTTGTGATTTAACAAGAATAACTTACAATTTTATTGAAAAAAAATGCACAGTATTTTTTTTTTTTTCTAATTGTCAAACCCCATATTGGGTGGTCCACTTAAGTCAAACGCATAAGTCAAAACCAGAGCAATTTTCCACACATGTAACATTCATTTGAATGCGAAATAAGGAATATAATGTCATTTACAAGGCTTAAAATGATTTATATATATATACCTCTAATTCGATAACTGTTATGCATCCGTTTTAGCGTGTTTGCACTTTCAAATGCACTTGAGTCAAGCGCCTGCCTACGATGCTGCGTAGCTCATTTTTCCCGCCGACTTTGATCCATTTTGAAAAGTTGGCTGCGAGAATGATGTGTAAGAAAATGACTCAAACACGATCAAAATACCGCACAAGGGTTAAAGTCTGACTTTAAATTGAGAAACTGAGACTAGTAAGGATTTTTAGATCAAAGTGAGAATCCTGCCAACTTGTTTTTAGCCTAATACTTTTCCCTAGCAAATTGCCTTCTAATCCATGACAACAGTAATTTGACTGTAAATTAGATTGTGGTACCGCACCGCATGTTTCCAGGCAGGCAACCTGAGCAAAGTGTTGGAGCGCGTGAACGGCGTGGCCCGCTGCCCGTACGATCCTCGCCACAACTCCACGGCCGTGTTGACTGAGCGCGGCGAGCTCTATGCCGCCACCGTCATCGACTTCTCCGGCCGCGACCCCGTCATCTACCGCAGCCTGGGCGGGATGCCGCCGCTGCGCACCGCCCAGTACAACTCCAAGTGGCTCAATGGTAAATTTGTTTTATATATGTACCTGTATATGCATGCACCCATGGCACTATTTACACACTTTACTACTTTTTTTAATACTTTTTTTTTACTTACTTTTTTTTACTTTTACTTTTTTTATACTTTTTTTTTTATCTCACACATCTGACCAAGAACACATCTGACTCTGCACACACACTTCACTAACACAATTAACACATTCACACAACTTCACAACAACTTCCAAAGACACCTCACTACACATACTGCACTATACACGCTTCGCTACACACATATACAGTACACAGACACACACTCACGTATCCACACACGGTACTTTACTACACACACACGATCCTCTCTTCAGACAGCTGATGAAAGACACATCTGACACACACATATGTACACGCAGACACGCACTAACTATAACCATACACGTCACAACATCCAAGCACACACACACTTGACCACACACAGTTCATGACACAAATATACACACACACACACACACACAATGACTATAGACATTCAGGGAAACTTTTACACAAAACATACACACATTCTTCTGCACACACACGTCACGTTATCCAAGCACACACACCCTTGACCACACTCAGTTCATGACACAAATACACACACACACACACACACACACACAATGACTATAGACATTCAGGGAAACTTCTACACACACTCATCACAACATCCAAGCACACACACCCTTGACCACACTCAGTTCATGACACAAATATACACACACACACACACACACAATGACTTTACACATTCAGGGAAACTTTTACACAAAACATACACACATTGTTCTACACACACACACCACACTACATCTAAACACACACACACACCTTATTGCACACATATGCATACATACACACGTCTTGACTACACACTTACGCACATGCACACACACACACACACACACACGCACACACACACACACGCAGACAGGCTGTCAGTGTTACAGAATTGCCTTTCTGTTGGATTGGAAGGTGAGAATGAAAATCTCATTTCCAGCGTTAAGCCGCCGCACTGGTTCAGACGGAGCGAAGCGGGGGAGGGATGGGGAGGGGGTGCTGGATCCAATCAATCTGTTCCCTCGCGGGATTGGTCGCCAGCCAGGTGCTGACCAGCTCTCTCACGTCATGTGTCGGGATGGCGCAAAGCGCTAACTACTCACACACATGAATGACTCGAAATTGCGTTTTACATTTTTTTTTTTTTATTCTACACCAGAAGCCGGTTTGACCTGGCAAAATCGAATTTGTTAACCAAGACGCCATTCCCGTTTTCCGCTCATTTGGGTCACTTGCAGGCATGTACAGAGACAAACTACTTGTTTGATTGCTAGCAAATCCCAAAGTGTCACTAAAGTTCCAAGAGCTGCATCCATCACGCCCACGACGCGGCATCCCGCCGCCATCACCTCCCCACCCGCTTGTTTACGACGTCGCCCTCGCTCGCCCATCCGATCTTTAACCATCCCGCTTTTATGGATGACGCCGCATTTGTGAAAATCACACATTTTGTCTCCTCAACGTTTATGCTAGGCGGCGACAAATTGCAACTAAACACGCCGCAGTCTTTTTTCTTCACGGCAGCAGATCGCCGTTCGCGAGGAGATAAAAAGTTTGGAGAAAGAAGAAAATCGAAAAGTGATGTCTTTCTTTGAATGTCACCTGTGGCCAAATGGAGGCGGGAGTATGCAAATGAGGAGAGGACAGTGAGTCCCGGGGGATTAACGTCAAATGTCATTTGAGCACAGCGTAAATTGCGCTCACCTTATGAGGACGCTGCAGAAATTTCTGTTTCACTCCGTTGACTGCAGTCTCACGACTCAATTAGTGCAGTGAAAACAATTAGGATTCTTTGATGAAAGCTAATGATTCCGTTTGTGTTTGGAAAACATCAAACTGAGACCATTTATGGATTTTTTTTTTCATTGATGACAATTGACAGTCATCAGCAACGGTAAAGTTTGGCAAACGGCGTCATATTTAACACATTCAATCCCAAAGACGTATTTTTACGTTTTTTTTTTTTTTTTTTAACGAATCCAAACATTAATCACAGGTATTTATAGTTTTTAGATTATTCTCAAGTGTTTGACTGTAGGGCGTCTAAAATGGCTGGTACTCAATGACTTATGTACTAAAGTAATCAATTACCTGAAGTAATTAAGTACAAAAGTATTTGATTACTTTGGGAAAGTACTTAAGTAATTGATTAGGTAATCAAGTATTAAAGTGATCACTGCAGCTATTAAAATACTGAACTAAATAAGCGTTACTACTAAAACACAAAAATTTGTTATTTTATGTACTAAAGTATTCAATTACTTCAGCTTTAACGTCAAGCATTTGATTTCTCTAGTGCTTGATTGCGGTTAGTAATAAATTACTTTTAAACTGAATTACCTAAAGTAAGAATACTTTACTTACATCTGATACTTTACTTAAGTATTATAGTCATTCAACTCTTCCACTGCCATGGAATTCTTTTAAGACACTTGCGAGGATAATTTTCCTCAAATTATTTTATTTTATTTTATTTTATGAAATCGTAGCTGAAACCCCTAACTCATGCTTATTTTAATTTTAAGACAATAGGGCGCTGTAGTGATAACTGTGACCATCGGATGGCAGTGTTGCCATACATACTACACATACATTACATACTGTAATTCTAAGTAATCAATCGTTTAATATGCTATCGCCCTTGTTTACATGGGCATAACACAAAATATTCTGTCGCCTTGAGATATGAGTTAAAAAGTTCAAAAACGGCTGGCACTTGAAACATCAAAGACACGTTATTTTTTGGTGACATACAGTATATTTAAAAAATAAAAGACAATTGTCTTTTATTTACAAAGAAACTAGTAAAGCTAGCAATAGTCTTTGAAAACTCGAGGGGGGGGTCAAAAAATGCAAAAACTCACTAGTTTAGGTGGCATGTATAATGTAAACACAAAAACACAAATATTAATATGTTTACCTAAAAATCAAAGACAACTTACTCTTTCTGAGTAATGTACATATTTTTATAACATTTCAGACAAATGTATTTGTAAACCTCAAAGATAACTTGATTCTTTAATTATGCTTTCATAATTTTTTTAAATATCTAATAATTTATAGTTCTCTATCACATGACACGAGAAACCCAAACCCGAATCTCGCTGCCGCAAAGCGGCGCTGCTTTGTGATTGGCCGTAAATCAAGCGTGGATGTCAGCAGGTGCAGTAAAAGAGCGCAAGCGTCCACTTAAAGACAAGTCCGCCGCATGGATTTTCCATCAAAGCATCGTGCCCGTTTATCGCCGCTCATTTTTCATCTTCTCTCGTTTACACCTTTGGCACTTTTATTACATGCAATAATAGCCGGGTGAGAGGTCAGCGGCAGGAAAGACCACTGTACCTGAATGCATCACCGTCGGAGGACCCAAAGGGGAGAAGATAAATGTTGCAAATATCACCGCTCTCCTTTTCTCACCTTTCATGGCCGCATAAAAACAACTTGTAATCCAGTATCGTCTTTTATTTTTTTTAACCGTTGCGCCTGAACGTCTCAGTTCTTTTAACCGTCCAAACATTTAGAACACATTATTCACAGCAGCACCTGAACGTATCATGCGCTAACAAGCGCTAAATGCATCGCATCGAGAGCGTGTCTTTTTTTTTTTTTTTTTACTACAGTGCCTGAATACCTCACATCCATGGTAGTTTCTTTTTTTATGAACTCACCCGAACACACCACAAAAATCTCTGCTTACAACCATGCATGAATGCATCACATCCAGGGCGTCTTTTTTTTACCACAGCACTTGGACACATCACATCTATAATAGCCTTTTACATGCAATTACTGTACTTGAATGCCTCACAACTTTTAGCATCAAATTGTTTGGTACAGGTTTTTTTACAGGAGTACCTGAACGCCTCAACAAGAATCCATAGAAACTTTTTTTTTTTCTCTCAAGTAACTTTATCTATGCTTGCACCTGAACATACCACATCTTGAGAAAATCTCAGTTTATTATCATGCCTGAACGCATCACATCCGTGAATATCATACTATTTTTGTGAGTGAGTGTGCCTAAACGCATCATATCTCATATCTTTGCCCATTTGATCACATGGCATCTAGAGAAACTAGTGAAAAATGAATAAAAACTAATAAATTAAAAAAAAAAAAGAAGTCAAATTGCAATACAAAAGAAATACAAAAGTTTGATAACCTGGTCCAGGATGTATCACATCAAGAATGCTCTTTTTTTTTTTTTCTTCTCCTTCCTCCCGTCAGAGCCGCACTTCATCTCCGCGTACGACATGGGCCTTTTCACCTTGTTCTTCCTGCGAGAGAACGCGGTGGAGCACGACTGCGGCAAGACGGTGTACTCGCGGGTGGCGCGCGTGTGCAAAAACGACATCGGCGGCCGCTTCCTGCTGGAGGACACGTGGACCACCTTCATGAAGGCCCGCCTCAACTGCTCCCGCTCGGGCGAGATCCCTTTCTACTACAACCAGCTGCAGAGCACCTTCCACCTGCCCGAGCAGGACCTCATCTACGCCATCTTCACCACCAACGTGTGAGTTGCGCAAAAAACACGCGCTTGTGCACAATTGTCCTCTCTTGAAAAGCAGCTTTTCCTTGTATGAATATTTTGACCGCACCTGAACGCCTCTCATCCAGAAGACGGATTTTCAACAGATGTACCTGAAAGGCTCACGGAGAGGACGGTTTTCTTTAAGGCTGAGACTGAATGCATCACACCTAGAATGTTCCCTTTTTTCCACTGCATCCGAATGCATCGCGTCTAGACACTTTCAGACGAGGAAAATTTTAGTATGGCTGAGTGAGAACAGATAAATTTTACGAGTGTGCTCGAACACATCACAGAGAACATCTTTCTGTAAAAATATTTTGACTGCACCTGAACGCCTCACTTCAATAAGACTTTTTTTTTAATTACTGCACCTGAAAGTCTCTCAGAAAGGAAAGCTTTCTTAGCGGCGCCTGAACGCATCCAACCCAAATGCGTCACAATATTTTTTTTTTATGACTACACCCAAATGCATCACTTCCAGACATTAAATCTTCACCTAAATGCATCACATTTAGTGTCATTTTTTTGCATGACTGAGACCAAAAAGATTGCATGTTTTTTTTTTTTTTACCAATGTGCCTGAACACATCACAGAGAATAGCTTTTCAACATTAACCACATATTAGTCCATCATTTTTCAATATTTTGGAAAACAAAAACAATTTTGTTACAACATATATTTTTCAAACAATAATAATAACAACATAAAACCAGATACTGTACAGTATGTGAACAAGTAAGCACGAAGAAAAAACATCACAGAGAACAGCGTTTTATGTATAAAACTTTTAACTGCACCTAAAAGTCTCACATCTAGACACCAGCTTTTTTAATGACTGCACTTGAAAGCCTCAAGTCAAATGGACAGGTTTTTTTATACGTCTGCACCTAAATACATCATATCTAGACACCATTTTAGACATCTTTTCATACTGTAAATGCATCACGCCTAGAGGATGCGTTTTGTATGACTGTGACCTCACAGATCGTGTCTGATTTTTACGAGTATACATGAACACATTACAGAGAACAGCTTCTCATGTAAAAATGCTTTGACTGCACCTGAACACCTCACATCTGGAAGACAGCTGCACCCGAGTGCCTAACTTCAGGTAACACTTTTTTTCATGACTGTACCTGAAAAGCATCTACTAGAGTCTTTTTTTTGAGTGCATCTGAATGCATCACATCTAGAGACTCTTTTCTGAACTCTTCCCCTAAATGCACCACATGACGAGGGTCTTTTTCATATGACTATGACCCAACAGATCACATCTATTTATTTTATAGTACAGCTTATATAAAATACTTTGAATGTGCTTGAACACCTCACCTCTGAGTGTTTTTTTTTTTTTTTTGGGACAGTGCCTGAATGCATCACATTTATTTATTTTGCTTTATTACACGACAGCAACTGAGGCTCCTTTTTATACCCTAGCTGCCAACTTCCAAGTAAACTTGGCTGCATCTCAGCCAGAGAACAGCTTTTTTTTATGACTACGCCTGAACGCATCACGTCTCGGGAACAATTTTTTTCCTATGACTGCACCTGACCACGTGGCTTTTGAAATTAGGAAATGTTCTTCTTTTCACAATCACACTCACTCTCATTTAAAATCAGCACTAGTTTGTCCGTTTATGTTAATAAGGAAACAGAAAGGTGCTTTTGTGCTTCTTCTCCTTTCCAAAAGCGAACACCTGCTGTGTTTCCAGTAAGTAATTTCTTTTGAGTGCTTTTTTTTCCCGTTACCGATGGTGCTTGTTATTACTCGCCTTCCTTACACTAACTAATGACTCATGACACAAGCTCCTCATTAGATTGCGCTGCAGCATCAGTAATGGTTTGTCCCAGAATGATGGGAATTTGTCTTCCAAACACACAAAAAAAGCTGTCCCGCCACCGCCAGTGAGCTGACTCGCAGATGTTGTGTTGCACATGCGACTACAACGCTCAGCATCTCCACATGTTGTTTCACCAGCAACAATTCAAATCGTTCCCATCTGGCTTTTGCGGTTTTATTTCGGCTACTACGGCGTCATCCCCGCGTACTCACATTGGGACGATGTAAGCATGTGCGATATTACACTTAAATATCTTCGTTTGTTTTCATTCCAGGAAGTAACATGATAGCATCCCGGTCACATGACTTTAAGAGGCTAAACAACAAAAGCGGAGAGTACTTTTTTCTCGCCATTTAATCTCCTCCTTAAGATGATGGATTGATAATGAAAATAATTAGTACCTGTGGAAGGAGGCTTGTCGAAAGTAATGCGACGGGCTTTAGCCGAGACGCCGGGAGAGCGCCACAGCTGACTTTTAATTAATTGGACGCTGACTAAGCTGCCATTACTTACTAATTATGAGCCCCCTTATCTTTTGCAACTCACTCGGATGTACTTTCCACTCGACACGCCATCATCTAGAAGTGGGACAGACAGAAAAATGAGAGCAATGTGAAATTTGGTAGCTCTGTCTTTTAGGAGAAGACCCACAAAAAAAATCGATTCAAGCAGACATGAAAAGACACAAGTCGGCCATGTAGCTTTGAAGCTACTATCTAGGGGTCATTTTGTTCTTTTCCAGGTCGTTATCTTTCCAGGTGTCCCTCCAAATTTTTGAAGCCAGGTTCACTTAGCAACTTCAAATTTGATACCTTCGTCCATCAGGAATAGGCCCAAATATTTCAAACATCTGTGTTGGAATAGGGTGCAGTCCTCCTCCGTACTCTTCATGCATGAGCCGAAACGAATGCCTTTTCTTATTCTTTGTGTATTGTTTTTTAACAAATGTCTATTTGTTTGAACCTGACAAGCTGTCATCACAGAGACACAAAAAGCCACCATTTGTCTTTGAAGTGGCCATTTTAGGGCCATTTTGGACATTTCCAGATGGGACTGCATCCAAATTTGAGACATGGACTATCTGCTAATGTTGGGCCTATTTTGAAAAGAAAAAGAAGCCATTCTTTGTATTATTGGCCTGTCCCCACATGTGAGTGTTGTTTTTGCATATTATTGACCTAAAATGTTGAAAATCGCTTACTAGGTTTCCCCGTGCAAACGTCAATGGCTGAAAATAACCTGTGATGTTTTGGACGTATGAGTTTGTTTTGAGTTTGCGTGTCATGCTAGCACCTATCAAACCTCCCAAATTAAACCCGTCCCCAACATCTCGGACCGACTGAGATGCATTACTTTGTCTGTGGGTGGCGCCATAGTGCATTTTTCATCAGTCACGCCTCTAAATCTACCACGGTACCGTCGCTGACTGATTAGTGATGTCTGGACGGATAAATCCACTTTAAAAATTCATCAAGTGCAATCATGTGTCTCAGGGCGAGGAAGTACAAGGTTACATGTGTTTTTACCACTTATTTATGATCTTCAGCAGAAAACACGCCAGAGACGTTCGCTTTACCTAGTTCTGCTTTATGTTTTTGTGCAGGTGTTTGCTGACTCATGAATAAATGCGGCTATTGTTGCGCGGTGTGAAAATATGTATGTAATTCACGAGCGGTGCTGAGTGAGCCCTTTTTCCTCCGTCCCCTGCCACATTGGACGTCACTGTGCTGAAACACGGCCTCGGAGTGTTTATTGCTGTTTGACTTTCACCACTGGAATGAGTTTAGACACAGGGACTTGGACATTTTGCCGGCAATTTAAGGTCATTTTGCCCATTTCCAGGCATCTTTCAAAGACAAACTAGATTTTTTTTGTTTGTTTTTTTTCCCCCGGATTTGGAGCACATATACAAGACAGATGGGCAATGCGAGGTTGAGTCGAATTAATGATTTGATTGTTGCTTGTGGGTGGAACATGGCAGTCAATTTTGATGGCCTACCATAACTCTTTAACAACACAGCACATTAATTTGGTGGCAATTCAGCCCACTGCCATTTTTGTTAGCAACATGTTGCCACGTCCATCGCGAATAGACCTAAAAATAAATCTAAAAATAAGACTTCGCCCAACTTTCCCAAGTCTACCCTTGAGCTTGAAATTGAGCAGGAAATTTAGTATACATATAACATGAACAGACCTACAAAAAAAACTCCAACTGTGCTCAAAAATACACCAGAAGTCTGCCATTTTGATTGAATTTGCTTTTTGTAGGTTTTTTTAGGTCATTTCAAGTGTTTTGCAAATTCAGTTCTGGAAGCGAGATATCAATCAAGAGTAGAGCCAAAAATAGTCTCCAGCACGAAAAGACACGCAAACTCTCCCAATTTGCTTCCCCGCATTCATTACCCTCCAGCTGGTCTTCCTCCCACAAGTCTCGCCGAGGCCCGCTGACTCACGCCGGCTTGGTGACGGACAAGCACGTGGGCGAGCCCGGCAACAAAGCGAAAAAAGAAATCAACGTCAGTTAAGGAAGCAAGTCATTACCTCCTCTCTCTCTCGATCTCTCTCTCTTCTGTGACACCTGCTCTCCAAGTGGGACTTTAATTGTGTTCTTATTGACTGCGCGGGGCTGATAGAGAAGCTCGGGCAGCAGCCAAACAAGGCGTGTTAGTGTTGTGTGTACAGGTTCATTAAGGCGAAGGCATCATGACACAAATGAACACGCCGAACACAAGGTTGACTTCTGGAATAACAGCTACTACTTTTTTGTGCCTCTCGTGTCCTGCTGTGTCAAATCCGTCTCATCAGCCAGCTCTACCTCAAATGTCCCCAGTTAGCTGGAACTGCTAAAGGCTTTTTGACACTTTTTGCCACATCTTAAACAGCTATGTCTCATTCATAATATCTCTTATTTACCCCCGGTCCTGTTCTTTTTCTACTTTTATCCTCCCCTTCCCTTTTCAACCATTTCCTGCCCAATTTTTCTGTTCTGTCTTGTCCTGTCCTTAGTCAATCGTGTCCTGTATTGTTTTGCCTTGTCCTGTGCCATCAATATCATCTCCCATTTCCCCTGCTGTCCTGTGCTTTTCTCTTTTCTGACATTTTTCTCTCCTGTCCTTTCCTGCCACTTAACATCCTGTCCTGTATTGCTCTTCCCTGCTCTGTCCTATCCCATCCATATCATCTCCCATTTTAACATTCTGTCCTGTCCCTTCCATGTTGATTGCCATTTTTCTCCCCTGACTTGGTCTGCCATACCATATCACGCTCTTCCCTGTTTTTTTCTTTCTTGCAACATCCAACCCCTCCCTGTTTTTCTAGCACGTCCCATGTCCCATTTGTCCCTGCTTTCCTGTCCTTTCTTTCCTCAAGCCAGCTTCCGTTTTTCTCTCTTTCTACCCTTCCGCACTTATCACATCCTCCCCTGCCCTTTCCTGTCCCGCTCTGACCTGCGGTATGCGTTTCATACACAGGAACAGCATCGCAGCATCGGCCGTGTGCGCCTTCAACCTGAGTGCCATCACGCGTGCCTTCAACGGGCCGTTCCGCTCCCAGGAGAACCCGCGCTCCACCTGGATTCCCACCCCTAACCCCATCAGCAATTTCCAGGTCAGTCTCAAGCCGACCATCATTAGTCACACCCGCAGGAGGACAGAACAGGACATGTGGTTTCTATCCTCCCTCCGTGGTCAGTGTGGTACCATTGACGACGAGGGTCCCAACGAAGGTCTGACAGAACGTAGCCTGCAAGACGCCCAGCGCCTCTTCCTGATGAATGAGGTGGTTCAGCCCGAGTCGGTGGATCCCCTGGTCATGCAAGACGATGTGCGCTTCTCCCACCTGGCCGTGGACATCGTGCAGGGCATGGACACGCTCTATCACGTCATGTACATAGGAACTGGTCAGTACAAATACAGTAAATCCGCACTCTGCACATCCGAAAGGATGGGAAAAGTCTGGAATGTTGTTTTTTTGCGTGCAGAATACGGCAGCATCCTGAAGGCTCTGGCCACATCCAACAAGAACCTGCATGGCTGCTATTTGGAGGAGATGGAGCTCCTTCCACCCGGTGCGCGGGAGCCAATCCTGAGCCTGCAGATCCTGCACAGCGACCGCTCGCTTTTTGTGGGCCTCAGTGACCGAGTGCTGAAGATCCCTCTGGAGAGATGCTCTACGTACCGCACCGAGACGTGAGTCCAATGTCCATTTAGCTGCAATCTGCTCCATAGTCTCAATTGAGCTGTATTATGACATGCCATAGTCTCCTCTTTCCTGTTGTATTGCCCTCTATAGTCTTTGATTTTCCTGCCTTGTTCCACACTACAATCGCAATTTTTCTTCATTATGCTCCAAAATCTCCACTTGATTGCATTGTTGGTGCAATGCGGCACGCCATAGTCTCTTCTTTACTGTACATAATCTCCATTTTGCTGCATAGGCTCCATTTAACTGTAAAACAACATGCCATATTCTCTTCTTTGCGGTAGTATTACATTCCACAGCTTTTACATGCCACTATCTCACTTTTGCTTTATAATGCTCTACAATTTCCACTTTGCTGGAATGTGATCCATAGTCTCCATTTAGCTGCATTACATCTTTTCCATTGTATTACGACTATCCGCAGTCTCCGATTTAAAACGCCACAATCTCCAATTTGTTCCATTATGATCTATTTTCTCCATTTTGCTGCAATTTGCTCCATAGTGTCATTTTATATACACTATGGCACCATAGTCTCCTCTTTGCTGTAGTATCACACTCAAGACCAGAGTATCCGATTTTATAGGCCACAATCTGAATTTAGCTTTTTTGTGCTCCATAATCTCCACTTTACTCCATAGTGTCCATTCAGCTGCACTATGGCACACTTTTGTCTCCTCACACTGTCTGATTTCACACGTTACAATCTCAGTTTGGCTTCATTATTCTCCATAATCTCCACTGTCACAAAATTATATGATGCATTAAATTTTAAAGTTCCTACTTTGTCGTATCAGCCCACAGTGTCCATATAAAAAGAATTTGTCTTGCTGCCCTTAGTCTCATCTTGAATGAAACATCTCACCAATTTTGTAAATACAGGATGGCCTGATTCTCCGCTTGCTAGTATGCATTGTTTCCATGCTGATGCGTTGAAGGTGGCGTGTTTTCCTCAGGTTGCTTTGAAGCAGACCGTGAATAGACTTTGCTCATTCAAAAGGTTGCTTCTGTTCTGTTCTCTGTTGGCAGTTAATTCTGCTCAATGCTTCCACCGCCCTATAGCGGCTGATTAAAACGTCCTCCGCCAGGATTAATTAACCACCTAAAAAAGTCTTTTTCTTCTTTTAGCAGACGGATGTTTTGGGTCGGCTCAGTGAAACCTCGTAATGAAACGTTGAATATTTTATCATTATTGTTAGGATTTGTGCGAACAACGGTAATGATAATGTTTTACAAAAAAAAAATGTTTGTTTAGTGTGCTTTAGAAGAAAGGAAAGCTCTCTAATATCCGCTGTCACCTTGCTAACACACACTGTAAGCTAGCTCGCCTTTCTATGATGTAGATTGGTAAAGCATCATGTGGCCCATTAGCCAAATATTTTGCTTGAAAATATTTGTCGATTTGTTAGTGGTGGAGTTTATAGACCATATTTTAGACTATTTAACGTCTCTTTCTTGCAAGAAATAAAACTGAAGCTGTGTCACGTGGTTTTCTTCCTCCCATCCATCGGCTAATGCTAATATTAACCAAGCTGTCTGGGTTTTTTTTTTTTTTTTAACCACCACGGTTTCAGCGAGCTGTCAAAATGTCCACCGACATGAAGAGTCGAGATGACGGACACGTTGACATAAGCCAAGATTGAGGAAAAGTGTCAGAGTGAGCAGTCCCCCGCTGGAGGGGATCTTCGTGTTCCTCTCACTGCCGACATCTCATTAGATCAACTGCATGACACCTGGGTGTGAGTGTGCTTGTGTGAGAACGAGAGCGAGTGTGTGTGTTTGTGTGTATATGATTATTTGTGTGTGTGTGTGTGTGTGTGTGTGTGTGTGTGTGTGTGTGTGTGTGTGTGTGCGTGTATGCGCGCTAGAGGTAGCAAAAGTACTCACACCCCGTATATAAGTAAACGTACTGTAAAAAAAAGGACTGCGGTTTAAAAAAAAAGTCCTGATTCAACTGCTGTACTGAAGAAAATGCTATTACGTACCTTCATCAATTCTAACTGAAGAATGGAAGTCAATCTTTTGTATGGCAGCACCCATATTGATATGCAGTATATGTATATATATATATTTTCCATAGGAAAAACTTAATGAAAATGATATAACAAAAATATAGGCCATATTTTGGAGCATGTGGCTTTAGCGTTTGTCATTGGTGTTTGTCGCGCAGCTGTGCTACGTTGTGTGTTGTGCGCTTTCAGTGGCGGGCGTGAGCATCCTGCGAGCAAATTCAATTAAGTGAAAGTGCTTTTAATGCCTCGCTGTTTTCTCTTATTGATCCGCTCGCTAGCTAACATTTAGCTCATCCATCTTGTTTTTTGGTTACGCTGCTAAACCTTTTCAACAGCAGGTGATATGTAGCCTTTCACTGATTGCTTGCTGCGCCCTGCGCGTGTGTATGTGCGTACTCGTGTGTCTTTGTGTTTGTGTGTGTTGTCCTCTATTTGCGGTGATTAAGTTTGACCCGGCCACTTGGCACCTAGAGCTAATGGCGTTACGTCGTCCTCCGCCCGTCTCGCTAACTCACCCCAAGAGCTGATTTACTTTAGCCGCAGTGTGCTAGCTTAGCCGCATTGCCTGCAGCTGAACACTTTCTTCGCTGCCATGTTGCTTTACTTGCTGTGACTCACAAATGTTGCAGACAAAATAATAAAAAGAAATACAAATTTATTAGAAAGAATACTTTTATAAAGTTGTGTATTAAAAAGTGAAAATGGAAGTTTGCATTGTCCTCCGCATATCTTGCTAACTCACCCCGAAAACAGATTTACTTTTGCTAGCAATCTACAATCTGACTCACATTAAAAACAAAACCATCCAACATTTAAAAAAAAAGAGAAAAGAAAGAAATTCTGCAATCTTCATACATACATCAATTTCTTGTATAATATCTTTCATTTTGCTTCATCCATCTTTCATCTTTATTACGTTTATCCTGTCTTCAAGTGTTAAGCTTGGTTTAGGCTTGACACGTCTGTGACCTTGAAATGTCTGTGCGCGTCAAATGACGTTATTTCGGCAAGCACGCCCCTCCGCATGGAGTCCACACCAACCAGATTTTCCATAACACGTACCTTCCAGAATTTCTTTACGAGCGGAAAACATGGCGGACGAACGTTTGCTAACGGAAGTTGGCCGATACAAACACCTTTATGATTCGTCTGAAAAGGACTAGCGTGACCTAAATACAGTAAACAACTCCTGACGAGCACTGTGAAGAGATGTCTGTTTGAAAACACTTGGAAGACTTTAGATTGTTTGAATCTACTGGGATTCTCTACCTCTATTAGAGAGTTGTGTTGTTTGTATGCTGTAGACTCCATTTACTGCCACCTAGAGTATGGGAGAATATCATCTGACCGCAGGGGAAAGCCGCACTGAGTATAAAGAGCTGCAAAACGCGTGCTGGCTCCTCAAACACAAACCAAGCTAAACCTTTGCTGCAGGCTTTTTTTCGCTTTAGTGAATTTCAATGCTAGGCTAATGCAGAGAAAAACATTTCGTATTATGCAACAGGGTTTTTTTCCTCGTAGGGGGAGTAAGAAAGAGGGAAAGGCTTCAATGCATGAAGATTCTTTCACCCTGAGGGCTATTTTTCCACATGCGGGTTTGGTTGTCGAGGAGTTTTACTGTAATTACTTGGAAAAACTTTTGTATTCTTTTAAATGCGTTATATTTAGCGATGAATAATCCCAGAATGTTTGATCCGCCTCGGTGGGGGTATGCATAATATACTGTACACCTCGCTGACACTCACTAGTGTCAAGGAGGTGTCAGCAGCGTGTCTCTAATTGGACGGTAGCAGTGTTGCATCACTCGCTTGGCGGCTGACTGGAACTAGCCGGTCGCTCGGATGCGCCCCGGGGAAGGAGCCTCGCCGCCAGGGAGAAGCAGTTCGGTGTGAGCTTGTCAGCGTAGTTCTCTCCCGCGTGTCACGATATTCCCTAGCATTAGCGCCCCGTTTATCGGCCGTGCCCATCATGGCCGCAATTATACTCGCGCACGTCACTTTTTTAACGCGTCGGCCGTAAAAGCAGACAAGGATTTTTACGACAAACGATCGGACAAGTGACAATTACGGCAGCAGACAACGCGGACGATTTATGGTCCCCGATGTGCTGTTTTGTCGCTCGGTGGCCTGTTTAATATTGAAGTCACGTTAGTGAAGCAGCATGTGGCTCCTTGCCCAGAGTTGTTTTCATAGGCCTGTAAACGATTTTTATGTCAGAGGACCTTGTATACTGCATTTCATGTGTGCCATTCAGCCTTGTCCTCGTGACGATTTTATGTTGACAGTGCGGCCATGTCTTAAACAAAACCTAAATGTTATCAAAGGAAGCAATCTGCAATCGGCTCGTTGGGTCTGACGTAAGTCTGTTCAGCACAGCTCAAAAGAATGATCGATTTCAAAGGGGAAATTTTGACTGGACGACGATCTGATCGTCTTATTTGTATTGGTCCACAAAAAAAATAATCAACCTATGGTGTCCCCTTTTGGATCATAGACGAGGTCTTTTTATCAAAAAGACAAAAGGCCTGTCGTCTTTTGGGACTACAGTTCACAAAAATAAATCTTTAACTTAATTCTTGATAAATAATTATCCACAAAAATAATCAACAAAGTGTCAGACCTGTTCTCAATAAGAAATAATTATAAATAAATATTTGTCCTCAGAAAAATATTCAAGTTAAAGTGGCCGTTTGGGATCATAGTAGAGAACTGTTCACAAAAAGAAGTCATTACCTTGACAGGTAACGAGTGGTGGCACGTGAGAAGTTGGGGCCAAACATTTTAGTATGGGAGAGAATATGGCTTTTAAAAATAATGAAATTGAATAACCTGCTGAACATAACATTTGTTTTATGAACTTATATTTTCTCGAAACATTTCATGAGCTCAGGAATTATTTTTAATGGATTTTGCATGTCTGTTTGTTTGCCAGTTCCTGCCAAGGAAACATTTAAAAATGTTGTTCAACAAATTTGAAGCATGTATGCAGCATTGCTGATTCTAAAAACATTTCAGTTTTTGTCATTGAATTCAGCAAAGCTTTTTTTTCTCAATTTGCCCTCCATGTCTGAAAACGTGGCAATTGCGCCTCCTGCAGGCTGTGTTTGGAGGCCCGGGATCCTTACTGCGGTTGGGACTTGCGTCAGCGCCGCTGCACTACACTGGAGGACAGCACCAACATGAGCCAGTGGAAGCAGAACATCACGGCATGTCCGGTAAGTCCAAGACTTGACTTGAGACTTAGGACGAGTCGTGTCATGTGACTTTGGTGTCCAGACGCAGAACCAGACTAGGAACGGCGCCTTCGGAGACTGGACGGCGTGGCAGGCGTGTAACAACGACGACGGGGTGGACGGCGTCAGCTCCTGTTTGTGCCGGTCCAGGTCGTGCGACAGCCCCGCCCCTCGCTGCGGGGGCAGGAAGTGCGAAGGCGCCACCATCGAGGTGGCTAACTGCTCCAGGTTGGCAACCATCACAAATATATATATATATATATATATATATATATATATATATATATATATATATATATATATATATATATATATATATATATATATATATACACAGTGGGCCCCCGGGTTACGAACTTAATCCGTTCAGCGGCTACGCTCGTGTCTCGAATTGCTCGTATAGCGGGCAATCCAAACCCATGTTAATTCGTGAATCGCGCGCAGAAGTCTTAGGTAAAAACGACACACTGTATACATATATTAAAATTGAGTGACATAATCTACTGCACACTTGCATTTTATATTAAATACATTGGATAAATAGCTTTTACCTTTGAAACGACGAGACTTGAGCTGGGTGTAAGCAGAGGGGGGCAGAGTCCAACGCTCGAAGTTAACACGGCGATGGATATGCTATTGGTCTTACAGTGTTACAGTAACTCTTTCAGTCAGGGTGCAAATCACGCAGATACTAAAACATCATCCTCTTATTTCTTTCTTTACCGCTGCTAGTAATTTTAGAAGCTATGTCTAACAGATAAAGTTTGCAAAGTCTTCACAACATTCCGTTTTTCACTAATTTTCTCTCCTTACTTCCATCCTGTCCCATCAAGCTAGATAAAGGCGTTCGGCCAATAGCATATCGGCATTTCTGTGATTGACGTGTGAGGCCGGCCAATAGCATCTCCGTGAGTGAGACCGGGTGACCTTAATCGACCAATAGCATATTGGCGTCTCCGTGACTGACTGATAATTATTCGCACTTTTTTTTTAAACGGTTGGAATGTATTGACAATTAATTTAAAAAAAACACACATTTAAACCAATGACAATTCTTTGTCCTGCAATCGGCACATTTAATTTCATGTCAGCTGTTTTTCCCTTTAGCTGTACAAACACTACACTTAAATGGTAATATATTTAGACACCGTGAGTGAGACAGTCAGTGTGACGTTGTAAGACCAATAGCGTTCACGTAACTGCCACAAGTATCTACTGATGATTAATGATGTCACTACTGTTGATTTTATTGACACAATTAAACGAGAACAATTCTACATACTCAATGGCCGGCATGTCGAATTGCTCGTAAGGCGAGAGGTTTGTTCGTAAGCGGAGGACAAAAATCTCCCTGATCCACGCTCGTAAGGCGAATTGTTCGTAAATCAGGGTGCTCGTAAGCCGGGGGCCGACTGTACATATATATATATATATATATATATATATATATATAACTGCAAAACGTTTTTGCCAATAACAGTCAGTTTTTCTTGTTTGTTTGCATCGCCGTAGAAACGGAGGCTGGACGCCCTGGTCGTCATGGGGACAGTGTAGCACCAGCTGCGGCACGGGATTCGAGCTGCGCCAGCGCTCCTGCAACAACCCGGCGCCGCGGCATGGAGGGCGCGTCTGCGTGGGGGCCATTCGCGACGAGAGGTAAGGGGGAAAAGAAACTTCTCTACACTGGGTAGAAAAAGTCTGTTTCCTGTTGTGTTTGTTTGCAAGGAAGTCCCTGGGTCACTTTGACCCGGAGCACGTTTACTTATCCAAACCTCTTAGAAATGTATGAAATCCATTTTTCAACACTTTGGTTTAACCGGTGGAATTATGTTAATTTTTCAGGAGCAGCAATAATGTCAGAGGTTTGTTCAGTTATCCTAAAGTGAAACAATTGTTTTGTATGTGTAAACAAAAGACTATAAAAAAACATATTAAATATCTGCTGTACCATTCAAATGGGTCAGTTTGACCCAGAACATAATAAATAATAAAATTACATTTAAAAAACATACACGTAACTATTGTATCTATGAATGTCACCTATAAACTGCAAAGGAGAAAATAAAGGCCTGAGATTGTATGTTGCAAAAGTGTACACCCCCTCTTAAAAAATGATGAAATGGTTTTTCAGTCGAAAAGGTTATACAGTATATATACATAAATATCTATCTATATCTATCTAGATAGATAGATAGATAGATAGATAGATAGATAGATAGATAGATAGATAGACATTTAAGCATCGGATTATGGTTGCATGTCAGGTTCTGCAACGAGGGCGTCTCGTGCCCCCAGCCGGTCCTGTGGTCCCCGTGGGGCTCGTGGACCAAGTGCAGCAGCGAGTGCAGCGGAGGGGTACACTCCCGGGTGCGCACCTGTGAAAACGGCAACAGCTGCCCTGGATGCGCCCTGGTATGTGCCGCTCGTTCCGTCAAATCTGAATTTGACTTTGGAAAGGATCTTTGGACGTTATGACCTTCTCCAGGAGTACAAGGCATGTAACCTGGAGGCGTGTCCGGAGGTGAAGCGGAACACGCCGTGGACGCCGTGGATGCCGGTCAACGTGACGCAGGGCGGCGCCCGGCAGGAGCAGCGCACGCGCTACATGTGCCGCGCTCGCCTGGCCGACCCGCACCAACTGCAGATGGGACGACGCAAGCTGGAGACCCGATACTGCCCCAACGACGGCACCGCCGCCTGCGACACCGACGGTAAGGCGCCGCCGACCGTATGAATATTTTCTTCCCCGTATTTTGTACAGAAGAAAAAATCAAAACCATTCCCCGCTCAAAACAAAATCACGTTTTCTATAGCGACACACATAGTACATATTTTAATTCAGATGTATTCCATGTATGGAAAGACAATGGAATGATACAGCCTAATGTTTTGATATACCCTAATGACTTGTAAAATAATTAAATATATTTTTTGAAAATAATCACATGAATAAAGAGGAAAAAATATTTATTTACAAAATATGTACAGTATAATTGTTTTTTTTTAACATGTTAACATAGCCTCATGGTATACATAATTAATTAAAATAAGTAAAATTATAGAAATGTATTTATCAAGTAAAGAAGATGTAGAAATATTATAGTTGACTTATTATGTATACTAAAATATGCTTCCCTAGAATAAGTTTACCAAAACAAATTATTTTTTATTTCCTGCACTTTGGCTCCTCCTGCGCATAGAGATCAGTGTTATCCACTTAGCTAAGAGAAGAGTTGAAATATTTTACAAATGTTGTTTTTGTCGTTGTAGCTAATATTCTGCGTTGTCGTTGCGGGATAGAGCCATCATTGGTGTTCAAACAACATTTTCACTGAGATGTGTTGATCACGAAAGTCCGACTCTGCCGCTGTCCTTCCATCTTTCGGCAGGTTGTTTCATATCCCAATTGATTTGCTTTTAATTTGAAAAGAAAACGGATTGGTTCTGTCTTAGCATTAAAACGAATGAATTTAGACTTACTGATACTTGCGGAAGCCCTGCTAAAATACCCCCCCCCGAATTGCTTTCAAATGGGGGTTACGGGTACCCCCCCAAGGAAGGATCAGGAAGTTAGATTTGCTGTTGCGCAAATAGATGTGTCATACTGTCTTTTTTTCCGCTGTCAGCAATGAACCCCCATTGAACCAAGATGTAAAATAAAGACATAAAACGAAAAACCCAAAGGAGGTTCTGCTTGAAGGATTCACGATGTAAAAATAAAAAATAAAAAATGAGGGAGGCGTTTGTTGAAGGATTGACGATAGTTGCTTTCCTTTGACGGAACGTTTTTCTCGCGGCAACATTTCTCCCGCTGTCAAGACAAATGTTATTTTACAGCCCGGCTACGTGCGCTCGCTAGCTCCCTTCAAGCATCCATCAGTGGACGCCCGCTCCCAAATACACATTCCACGACCGACCACCTCACGCTCACACACAAAGCACTCCGGACCACCTGAAGGCTCAAGACTGCCTTTGTTTTTTATCAAAGCAGGAAATTCATTGATTCCATTTTTTTGGCGGTAGACCTAGTAGAAGAGCTGCTTAGGACCCCGCCGGTCCGAGGGGCCGGCGCCCCCGGCTGGTCTTCGTGGGACTCCTGGTCCGGGTGCTCGCAGAGCTGCTCCAAAGGCTACAGAACCCGACGGAGATCCTGTGCCGGACCGGAGGGCAAGAGCGCCCCCGTGGCCTGCAGGGGCTCCCCCGTCGAGTACCAGGACTGCAATGTCCAGCCGTGTCCTGGTAAGGACCCCAAACGCGGTATTTTCAAACACGCGCTCGCTAAGATTTTCTCCCTCTCGGAATTCAGTGCCAAACTCTCCGGTCCGTGTCCTCGAATGCGTCCCGCCAGAGAGGGGCGAGGGGTCATGTGGGGTTCCACTCATCCAGTCTTTTGAAATGAGCGTCACGTGCAGGGCCCACACACACACACACACACTCATTGGCCAAGGACAGGGCCAGTGACAAAAGTGAGAATGGCTGCGAAATTGTAATTGATGATGAGATTAGCGGGAAGGATGGAGCCAATATAGATTAGCGAGGTGCGTGCACATGAAAAGGGGCCGTAAATCTCGGCATTCTGCAAGTTCTGGGGCAAGAGCTCTCGCTCCAACCTAAGAATGCAGCACGACGTGTTTTTCTCGCTTTTAGGGAGGTCGTGTCAACACTTTTGCTGTGCTATGCGCAAATCCTAGAAATATTCTAAAAATGTCCTAAAAAGGAAAATCCTGCGAAATGTCTCCCAAATGAAGAAAAAAACATTTAGAAAAAAAATGTCTTCTAACATTTCCTCACAAAAAATCCTTAAAAAAAAATTCCTGTCCCTAAAAAGTGTAAGAAAAAAAATCCTAAAAAAAAGTCTCATATGTTCCAATTATTTAAAAAAGACAATAGCTGAAAAAAATCCTAGAACAAAAAGTATCTGGAATTGCCATATAAATAACAAGTTGTCTTAACTCACTTGACTATCTGAAAAGAAAATCCCAATTAAAAAATATTAATTAAAGGTGGAGTTTTTCAGGGTTTATATGTTTTTTGTGTAATGTAGAACCTTTAAAACTAATTTTAAAAAATTGAATAAATAGTAAAATTAATAACAAGAAGTTTTTTAAAAAATATCTTGATATTTTTTGAAAATATCCCCCCCAAAATCCCCAAAATACCAAATAAGAAATGAAGTGAAATTAATGGAAATAAGAAAACCGGAGTTTCCCTAGAAATAACATCCTCAAAATAGAAAAAAAATTTCCAATAAAGAAAAAAAAATTCCCAATAAAAAGAAATTCGCTGCAGAAAAATCCTGAAATGAATACAATAAAACAACATTATTATTATTATTATTATTATTATTATTATTATTATTATTATTATAAACAAATTATTACAGCAATTAAAAAAATAAAATTGTGACAAATAAAACGCTAAAAAAAAAGTCCTACAGGAAAAAAATCCTCAAAAAGTCCTATAAAAAAATCCAGAAAAATCTATTATCAAAGCATCATAAAATGGGGAAAAATATCCTCATAAGAAAGTAAAATCCCCAAAAAGTTCCACACAATTTTTTTAATCTTAAAAAGTTTACAGAAAAAATAAATTCCTAGAAAAAATCCTGAAAAATACTTAAAAAAAAAAATTCCCAAAAAAGAAAAACATCTCCATAAGAAATCAAATTCCTAAAAAAAAATATCCTTAAGAAAATTCTTGAAAAATCCAAACTGAACAATTTTGAAATGTGGTGAAGAATTAATTTATTTTTCTTTGTTAGAGTAACAGTTTGCAACGTCAACGCGTGGAACGTGCGTTGCGTCGCCGTAATGACGTTTAGATGCTCTGTGCTTGCAGTGAAGGGGGCGTGGTCGTGCTGGTCGTCGTGGTCGCAGTGCTCGGCGGCGTGCGGCGGCGGCCACTACCAACGCACGCGAGCGTGCGCCAGCCCGCCGCCGTCCGGCGGGGGGGACATCTGCCTGGGGCTGCACACCGAGGAGGCGCTCTGCAACACGCACACGTGCGACGGTGAGATCTGACACGCTGCGCACCTGGCCAGCTTTTCTCCTTTGATGCCCTTTTTTCCTCATAAGGGACCAAAAAAAAAAAAAAAAAAATAGCGTCTAATTGGGAAGACTTTTAAGGTCCAGGCACCTCATACTCAAATTGTCCCTCTGTCTCCTGTCAAGCGTCATTTTTTTTTTCTTTTCAATTGGAATTATCCCAGCCGCCAATCAGGACGCACACATTCCTCCCGCCTCCTCTATAATTACTAACCGGGGGTAAGAAAGGTAAATGACTTCCTGTCTTTTCTCCCGTCTGCTCGGAGATGCTAATCGGCCCCCTTTGATCGGCTTTTCCCTCGCCGGCGTCCTGTCCATCGACCGTCGGCTACACGGACTAGCGCGCTAGGGCGAGCATTCGCTAATCGGCCGTCCGCCGTCTCCGCTTGTCAATCACGGCCGTGATTAAACGCTAATGAAGGGCGGCGGGGGGAACGGCGGGCCGATGCGGTCGCCGCGGCGCATCCTTGGCGTTGATGCGCATGGAGGAAACTGATTTTATTTTTTGATAGCTTCTCAGCGGCATTGTTGTTGGCATCTGGAGCTTTGTTTTTGTGGGCTGGCTTCTGAATGTGAGGAACTAACGTTTGTATTTATGGAAAAAAAAAAAGAGGGAGAGGGTGATTTGCGCCGTTGTGGGCGTGAACACTGCCGCCTCCGTTTTGTATGAAGCTAAAAATGAAAGCGTTGACCCCCCCCGAGGCCAAAATCCAGCCGCTTTCCAGACAACACACCTGATTCAAATTAGGGTCGTTATCAGGAGTCATGGAAGCGTTCTGATGAGATGATTAAAAATCGTTAATACTTAGCATTATTATTTGCATATTGCTGCAGCTGGCGGAATCTTTCTATCTCCCGAATCATCACTTTTCAGGAGACCCCAAAAAGGCAAGTTTGTTCAGCCGTTACATCATGAAAGTTAGCAGGGAATTTCCAAGACTTTTTATTCGCCCAATCTTTCTCAAATAGCGCAAAGTGATGCAAGGGGAAAGTGCAGAAGAGCTTTGTTTTTGACTTGTGGGGGGGCGTAATTGCAATAAAATTAGAGTTTTCAACATATTTTTATTTATTTATTACAGGCACTTTGATGCATCTCATTTTTTTTTTCAGTTTTAGACTAAGCTGTAACCCATAAAAATGCAGTAAAAATACATAACAGTTGTTGAAAGTGGATTTATATAGCTTTTTTTGTTCATGTTGAAAAGGATACTTTATATACTATATATTTTTATAGATATAATCTTATTTATAGTCTGCGTGTCACGTGTGTGACATACGAATATTGGCTCGTTCCTTTTTTGACCCATATTTGGGTTGTTTCAAATTTATTTAGAGGTTATATTAGAGAGTAGTTCCTGACGTGTAGCTTTTTAACGGCTATATCAGCCGCGCATCCGGTATGACGGTGCAGTCTTCATGTGTATGTGTGTCTAGATGCGTGTTGGGCCCCAAGGGAGCAGACGGAGGTCCAGGCGGACAGCGGAGGTAAACACGTCCTCCGTTCTGTCTGGGCTCACTCCGGAAAAACAAATGGTTCTCTTATTTGATTTTCTCGCATTGGGATTTTTTCCTCTTCTTTCCCCTCTTGGGTCAGACGTTTAGTTTTTGGCCTACTCGCCATCACCTCCGGTCTTGTTTGGATCGCGAACCGTCGGGCTGCTTCTGGTGGCTTGGGGATGGGCGGGGCCGTCCTTGGATGGGGGTGTTGAGCGGTGATGTGGTTTGCGCCCAGGCGGCTGGATGGCTTGGTCGCTGTGGTCGACCTGCGACGACACGGGGGTGCAGACCAGGACCCGAACGTGCGGCGCCGGCGGGGGCGCCCCCTGCGTGGGAAACGCCACCCAGCGAAGGGACTGCAACGAAATACCCGGTGAGTCTGCAACGTGTGTCCCGTTTGGCGTCGTCATCGTTGTTGCATGTGTGTAACCCCCCCCACACACCCTCTCATATTCAACGCATGCGTGGCTGTGTGTGTGCGTTTGTGCGTGTGCATGTGCTTGTGTGTGCGTCTGACCGTGTGCTCCTGTCTTCCTCTCTGCAGTCATCCTCCCCGCATCGGGTTTTGACAAGGACCAACACTGCGGAGGTAAGCGAATGAGCTGTGGTCTGACGAGTCCCCCCCCCCCCATCGCATGCATGTTACCAAGCATGCTCCATACATCCTTGTGTCCGTGTAGTCTCTGTCCACACTCAAAAATCAAAGTTTTTGTCCCGAAGGCTAGAGTTCGCTAAAAGTAAAGTTGGGAATTATTTTTCAGTGCTTACACAGACTTTCTTATTGAAGAGTCTTGATATGCCATGTTTCAGTTTATTTGTATTTATAGCTACTTTCACATTAACCCCTGGGTGTCAAAGGTCATAGATATAAACGCAACTTTTACTCCCAGGCATTTTCACGAACCAATATTTGTTTGACAATACAGTGTTCCCTTATTTTTTTTCCCGGTGTTACGTGCTCCAAAAATACCAGCCGCTTGTGAAATCTGTGAAGGGATTTTTGTTTGTTTTTTTTTCTATGATGCATTTTTTTTGTTTTATAACTGTCTTTTTTGTTTTTGTTCATCTGTTACGTGTTTTGTTTACTTTAATACAGTGTATGCTTTCATTGTTTCATTTATGATAAATACTTTTTTGTTTTGTTTCTATTATGTTTTTTCATTTGTGTTTCATTTATTATGGTGTGTTTTCATTTATTTTCTTTTTTATTATGTATGTTCTTAATAAAGTGCACAATTTTTGTTTTGGGGTTTTCAATAATAGCATCTTTTAGTTGTTTTTGTTTTTTAATGTACTATACATTTTTTGTTCTTTATTTTTCACACATTTTAGTGTGTCTTATTTTTTATAATTTATTCATTAAGTATTTTTCGCTTTTATCTTTATTTAATTTCCTGACTTACTGATTTTTTTTTGCATTTTTTTTATTTGTTGTATTTTTTTCATTTATTTTTAAAAATTCTTTTTTCGTTTTCGTTTCATTTTTGTTTTTTATTCAAACGTTTTTATTGTTAATTTTTGCTTTTTCAATTTATTATAGTGTCGTTTCATTTGTTTAAAATTTTTCTTTTTTTGTTTTTCATGTTTTTTTTTTTTTAATTTTTTGGACTTTTTTTTGTATTTAATGTAATTTGTTATACGGTGCCTCTTTTCATTCAATTATTTATTCAATTAATATTCAGTGGAGCTTCTCAAATATATCCTTACTAACCAAGGTGTGTGTTTCGTTGTCACGGCCGGGCAGCGTTCACGTCCATCCATCTGATCGCCACCGGGGTGTCCTGCTTCCTGGGCGCCGGTCTCTTGTCCTTCCTGGTCTACGTGTACTGCCAGCGCTTCCACAAGCCGTCGCAAGAGTCGGCCGTCATCCACCCGACCACGCCCAATCACCTCAACTACAAGGGCAACGTCACGCCAAAGAACGAGAAGTACACGCCCATGGAGTTCAAGGTCGGTTGAGCTTTCGCCATTTAATCCTTTCATTTTTTTCATAGCGTCGCCAAATTTTGTTTCCCGGAACTGCCCGCGCATGACCAAAAAAGTTTTGGAAGCTGTTTTTAATATTTTTAAAAAATCATGCGATTGTTAATATTTCAAAGCTTTGAAATACTTGCCACCATTATCCTAAAAATGGCCAGCTAAAGACAAAAAATGGTCAACTTTTTGTGTTTTTAAGCATGACTTTGTGAGACTTTTTGTGGGTGAGTATAAATTCATGTAAATTTTCCAAAACTTGGCAAGGACTCCTAGAGATAGCCGCCGTTATCCTAAAATATCCATGTAAAAGCAAAATGGCTTACATTCTGTGCCTTTATTAACCCTGGAGGAAATTTTAACCCAACTCAAGCTTTTTGATGAAAGCTATACAAAAAATACTAAGAGGCTAAAATATTGCATAGATTGACAAAACGTGTTGATTTTCAATATGCCATCTCTTCTAAATACTTACAAACGAGAGGTGGCGAGTGACACCAAATTTCGCCCCTGTCAGGCTCATTTACTGCCATTCGAAATCGGAACTATTGCCCATGTTGGACATTTTGAAAAGAGATGTTTTATCATGCATTTCCCCCGATTTTTGCATTCATCCTTTCAACGGCACCTCGCAAACGGGGGCAATAGGAATTTTTGTGTTGACAAGTCAAAACCACAATGCTCCACCAAATTACATGACCAAAAACTAAACTCCTGCACACATTAGCACCCTCCATCTTTCTGCTACGTATGCTTGAAATTCGGTCGTAAATGGACCAAAAAAAAAAAAAAAAAATGAGGAGCGGTTGGTTTGAAGTGACCGTTAAGTATTCATATAGTCCCCGATAGCGCTTCATCAAATGCTGATTGTCCCTCAAAGGCCACCGTATTCAGAATTGCCTCAGGCGCTAAGCTAACGTCCTCTTTGGAATTTCGCTGGCGTTACGATGAACGCTGTCCTCAATGGTAATTTAAGGGCTACTTTGCTGAAATTTAAAACTCAAGCGGCCTTCACTGATCCTCCGTGTTCAACACTTGAAAGATTTAAGAACCATAAATATGCTCTCATGTTTTATTTACTGCTTTTATTACCGCATTCATCTCTGCACACCAGGATGAATCGCTCGCTCACCTGCGCCTTATTAACGAGCTACATTAGCGCGCCGCCGCTAACGCGCCCAATTCCCAACATCCTGGAACGCGCCTGTTTTGTTTTCCGCTCATCCCATTAGTTAAACCACGAGAGATTATTAGGAACGGTTTATTTTGGCAGCCGCTTTTTCAAAAAACGCCCGCTTTTATTTTAGCCGTCGTCTTGTCTTTGATGTTTCAATGAATTAAATGCGACGTTTAATCGTGTTGTGCGGCTGACCCGTTTTTTAGCTTCCCGTCGATTCCTCCGTCTTTTTTTGGATGAGGAGAAGTAAAGGTCAAACAGCTTTTAGCGGCCTCCTTAATTAGCGACGTGACAGCGCTAATGACAAATGTTGGCTAAATCAATGGAATGTGGTTCTGCGCAATCTAATGAGATCCAGACCAAAAAAAAGTTGCCTGTGAAAATAGATTAAATACTTATGAGATTTTTCTTCGCTCTTTTTACTCCCCTCCCCCCAAAAAACATGCTAGCAAATTAGCATCACGTACCTGTCTCAAATTGTATTTTAGCGAATAATGTCCCCAAAATGTCCAACTTCCTCCATCTTGCTTTTGAGCAAATCCTCCATTTTGTTGTCCATTAATGCACTGACTGTGTTTGACACAAAATTCGATTACATTTGTTACACTGATTTGCTTGCGCCTGTGAACACACTCGCCGGCTAAACACATCTGCCACAATGAATTACTCAGCTTTAATGTGTGTGTGTGTCTTTTGTGGAACGCACAGACACGCAATGTAAATAAAAATGAATCTTTGAAGCGTTTTGCCCACTTGAGGTTTACTTTGGAACGCGATCGGGGTGCCGTGAAAGGTTTTGTTTTAGCGTGCGGATTTAAATTTTAGTTACCGGTACCTCGATATAAACAACAGCCAAGGATACTTTCGAGTCTGACGCTGCATTCAAAGCAGCTGGGAAGAAGGACGTTTCCTACCAACATCAAGTTCTAAGTTGGCAACTGAACACAAAAACCTTTTTTTTCCCCACCGTAAACATCAACCTTAAACTCTAAGCAGTTCTTCTGTAACATTACTATATTTATACCTTTATACGGTTACAGCTTAGTCTAAAACTGAAAAAAGTGCATCAAAGTGACTGAAGCAAAAAAAAAAAAAAAACACTTTTTTTTCAATTAAATAATCTTATTTTATTACACTTGCCCTCCTGGCATGACTATTTTAGAAGCACCGCCTCAAAGGAACTTTTCAGTCAGTGGTTGCAAATTCCCAGTTTCGTTGAACGCAACACAAACGTTTGAATTTTCAGACGCTGAACAAGAACAACCTTTTGCCGGACGAGCGTTCCAACTTGTTCCCGACGTCCCTGCAGCAGGCCAACGTGTACACCACCACGTACTACCCGCCCGCCCTGGGCAAGTTCGACTACCAGCCCAACGCCTCGCCCTCGCCCTGCCGGACCTACAACCACACCAACAACAGCTGAGGCTCGTCGGCTCGCCTCGGATCCCCGAGACCGACGGACTCGCCCCCGTTCGCGACTTCACGTAACTCGCCGGGATTTTCCGCCGGGAGAGGGCGGCTCCGCTTGATGGAAAAGGCGGGAACTTTTTTCACGTTCCAAAGTCCCGCTGGGGCGCAGGGGGAGGCGCCGTGTAAATAATCCCGCCCGCCGGGAGAAAGGCTCCAACGGATCATCCAATGGAATCGCTCCCGGCGAAAATAGTACGGCTGTCATATCAAATATGGCCGCCGCGCTGCGTTAGCAAAAGGTTCGGAATAAGCTAGTAGACGACGCTTGCTTTGTAACACGAGTTCCTTTTTGAGAGGGTTGATCGAAATGGTTGCGAGTAGGGCTTCAAAGGAAGGATTTAAGTCCGGGCTAAAGTATTAAGTAAGGGTTAGACTTTCAAGTTAACCTTGGCTGTTGAATCGGGATTAGTTTGAAATTAGGGTTTTGGGACCGAGTCCAGGTTCGAAATTAGGGTTTCGAGTAAGAATGGGATCTCAGATTAAGGCTTCGGGTTTAGGGTGTCGAAGTCAGGTTTGAAGTTTGAAAGAAGGGTTAGCGTTTCAATTTACCGTTGACTGTCAAATCAGATTCGGTTTGAAATTAGGGTTTTAGGTTCAAGGTTTGAAATTAGGGTGTTGAAAATTAGGGCTTCAAGCCTAGGTTAGAGCATCAAAGTAAGGTTTTAACTTTGGGCTAAAGTAAGGGTTACCTTTTCAATTTAGTCTTGGCTGTCAAGTCAGGACTAGTTTAGATTAGGGTCGGACAGGGTTAAGTTCTGAAATTGGGGTATCGAGTAAAAATCAGTGCTCAATTTAGGGCTTCAAGCTTGGATTAGTTTTTCAAATTGAGAACCTGGCTTTGGGTTTAAAGAAAGGTTTAGGGTTTTAGATCAGGGTGTCAAATCAGAATTTGAGTTTGAAATGAAGGCTTTATGGGACGATCAAGGTGTTTAGAAAACAAGCGTCAAAATTCAATTAGGGTTTCAAATTAGGCTGTCAAACCTGGTTTTAGGGTTTGGCTTTGGGGTCAAATAAGGATTAGGGTTAAGCTGCAGGCTAGGGTTTGGGTTTTTAGGGTTTCAAGTTTCAAACATGGGTCAACATTTCAAGTTGGGGTTTCAAGACAGGGTTAGGGTTTCAAATGTTTGTTTGAGAATCCAAGCAGGATTAGGGGTTGTAAATTTAGCATTTTGGACCCTGAAATCCCAGGCCAGGCTTGACACCCTAATTTTTTGCAGCCCTAAATCTATGGAGCTCTTTGGAAGCCAGTAGCATAGCACCACTAACTTGTCTTCTTCTTTGTTGGTAATATGACATCATTTGAATGGCTCTTTTTTCTGTGTACAGTATGTGTGCACTTATAAACAGAGGAATCTGGGGACTTGAGCATCATTGCACACACACACACCTGTGACTGTGTTCTTGCAAACAATGGGAACTGGGGACTTTGGCCTCGCTACACAATTAGCCCAAGGGACCGTGTGCGTCTTCGTGTGTGTGTATACTTGTGAACAGGGATAAGAAAGGACTTTAGAATCATTACACACTCATGCCCATGGGAGTGTACACAAGTGTGTGTATGTGTGTGTGTTTACACTAAGAATACATATGTTGTATTTGGTTCCAATGCCACTACTGTACTGCTATGTGTGTGTGTATGTACATCCAGTAGAAAACCCGACGACTGACAGCCTGTAAATGTACATGTCATCACGTACATATACGTACGTGCATATGTACACACGTGTACAATATATTCAGTGTTGTTTTTAAGGAAGCCTTATAGTCCGCACGTGCACACACGCGCATATAGACGTGTACTGGTGTGTGTGTGTGTGTGTGTGGGGGGGGGGGGGGGGGGTGTTTTCTATGCAAGTGGTGGCGAGGAGCGTGTTGTTGTCCACACTGTGAATCTTTTTTGCTACTTTCTATTTTTCTACCAGCAGCGCCACAAACGTCAATAAAACTTCAAAAGAACGAGCGCACGTGGACGCAACCACAAACACGGACGTTTCCTCGTCTCCTTCTTCGTGTCGTTGCCTTTAGGAGTTCAAATAAGGATTTGCGCTCACTATAAAGGGTTTTTTTTCTGAAAAAGGACTTTGATAAAAATAAACAATCTTACTATACGATTTTTATTGGGAAAACTGTGGGTTACTCTACATGGTTGTTTGAAAAAAAATAGTTTGACTTTACATTGTCGGTTTCTTTTTAAATTCTTTAAAAAGTCTTCACAAAAATGCTGTACTATAAATGGTCTTTTTTTCTTTTTTCCGCCCCCCCCCCAAAAAAAAAAGCCTTACCAGGGTCGTTGTCAGGGTTCTGTGAAGCATGCTGATGAGCCAATCATTTGAGTCAGGTGTTTTGCTCGAAAGGAAATACCGAAAACAGGTTGCGGACCGCACTTGACCACCCATGGTGTGTTTTTTTTTTTTTTTTTTTTGCTTTAGTAGCCGCTATACGTTTTTTTAAAATAAAAGGGTGATTAGGGCGTCGAAAAAAAAGCCTTAGTATATATGTCATTTTTTTTTTACTAAAGAAAAACCTTTAGCATACATGGACTTCTTTTGTTTAAAGCCTTACTTAATAGTAAGTAGTTCTTTGTAAAGAAAAAAGCCTTTCCAATTTTTTTTAAGTGCTTGATATAAAGTACTTACTATACGTATTTTGTTCAATAAAAAAATATACTGCAAGACTGAAAAAAAATGGGGTTGTTTTTTCAGGAAAAAAAATAAAAGGGCTTTGCTATACATAGTCATTTTTGTACACCCAAAAATACCTTACAAGGGCATTTTTTGAAGCCTTACTATGTTAGGCTATTTTTCACGTTTAATAAGGCATGTACTTTTTTTCCAATATGTTCCTTTGTAAAACACCTTGGGTACTTGGTTGCTTTTTATTGCTTTTTATTTTTAAATCGTATCATTAGCTACTACAGTTTGGAGTTAGGGGTTCAAACAAGGTTCCGGTTTGGAGAGGTATTTGGAATTACATTTAGGCTTTTAAATTAGGGTTTCAAACTATAGTTCATCTATCTAAGTTACTGCTGTGGTTTCAAATTACGGTTATGCTTCCAAATTAGGGGTTAAAACACAATATAATAAAGTTTAAACCAAACTCAGCATGTCACATTAGGACAAATAGTGCCACTTTTCCCCCACGCTTGTGACTTACGCCAACCTCATGATGGACTTTTTATGTTTCTGAAAGGAGACAAAAAGTCGTATTTTCACAGCTGAGTGCATTCGCACTAATGAATGATTACGCTCACTCCACACCTCAACGTCAACGCTCCAGTTTTTATACTTGTTATATTTGTCTCCATTTTGAACACGCGAATGACGGAGGGCCGTTCTGTTTAATGACTTGATTGGTGACCTGTCGCGGTCCCTCAAAAGCACTCATCACAGCTTGGGTATTCATAAAACATTTTTAATACCAAGAGTAAGGTGCTGGAGAGTTTTCCCACACGGAGCATCGAGGACATTTACGAGAAGTACATGACGACAAACATTTCTGTACAAGATGGAAAAACAAAAAGCTTCCCGTTGCAGCGCTTTGTGCAAACAATCATGCTTAGAAGTCCTTTCAAAATCCTTTGTCCCCTCCTTGAATTCACTCGCTTGGATTTTACAATACATCCATGAAAGCATCCCGCAGAGTCTACTTGCAAAAACAAAAACAAAATTGGCATTGTTAGCTTAAAACTTCAACAAAAGTGACGGAAATAACTTTTAAAAGGCCTTGAGATACACAAGTAAACCGTAAAAAAAATAGGAAAAGAAAGTTAGGTTGGCTCAAAGTAAAAATATCAATAAGTTCTTTTATTTTTTTCCCTTTTATCCTTCTTCAATTGGAGGTAAACAGTAGAGTTATCCTAAAAGCACAAGAAAAATGACCCAAATAACCTTTAAAAGGTCTGTAAAACGAGCAAACAAATGCAGAGCTCCGCAGGGTCATGTTAAAACATAACACATTTATAACATCCAAAAAAATAACATATTTACAACAACTACAAGTATTTCATTTGGCTGGCGCCTTAGTGGCGGTGTCCATTTTGTGGGAGTCTGAAATTCATCCGTCAGTTGTACAAAATGGCCGCCTGGAAAGAGAAAGTGAAGTCATCTGCGTAAGGTAAATTTTGAATTAAAAAAAAAAACTGTAAGTCCCTTTTCTTTCCTCTGCCAGTTTTGTGCAACAAAAAGGTCCCGTCTGCGTCCATTTTGTGTCCATCCCGTTAAACGGAGACAAAGACATCCAGGTAAAGGCGGTCGTAGGACTCGCGGAAGAACAGGATGAGCACCAGGCTGACCGCGCACGAGGCTGTCAGGCACCAGTTCAGCCAGGACAGGTCTGAGGACCGAACGCACACGAGGAACACCGTTAACAACGAAAAAAGATTTTGCGACCAGATAGAAAAGAGTGAAATACAATGGGAAGCCTCGGTCGGCAGCATACATACATAGCTAGAAAAAAGAAGAAAGATTTGTAGGTAAGAAGAAAAGTATGTAGAGCGTAGAGAGGTGGGTAGAATATGCAGGTAGATTGGTAGAAGAGGTTGGTTAGAATTGCTGAGTAGGTATAAGTAAGATAGGAAAACCAGGTAGGTAGAGCCGCTTTTTATTCGCGTGGACACGCTCGGCTAAACCGCGAGGAATAAAAGGGCGCCGGGGGCAAAGGAAAGGGCGACTGGGTTTGCCGGGGGGCAGATCACGTGACGGAGAGCGGAGAGGCCGAGCGTGACCGCGGCCACCGGAGCGGGGGAGGTCAGGGAGCGGCTTGATTGTTTCAAATGTGAAGAGCAGTCAGGTGTCAACCGGGGGATTTTTTTTAATACAAGCACTGCACTCGTGTGGCAGTAGGGAGGGGAGGGATCAGGGGGTAATTAGGAGAGGGATGTTAGGGAGGAGAGCAAGTTTAAAGCCTCTTACGTTTGTCTAGGAGGGTAGGAAGGAAAAAAACGGAAGAAATAAGATTGATTGGTAGGTAGGTAGGAAGGAGAAAAGGAAGGAAGGAAGGAAGGAAGGAAGGAAGGAAGGAAGGAAGGAAGGAAGGAAGGAAGGAAGGAAGGAAGGAAGGAAGGAAGGAAGGAAAAGCCTCAGACGGGTAGGTGGGTACTGAAGAAGGAAGGAAAATAGGAAGGAAAAAAGGAAGAAAAAGACCCATAGGGAGGTAGAAAAGAAAGAAAGAAAGAAAGAAAGAAAAAAAAGAAAGAAAGAAAGAAAGAGAGAAAGAAAGAAAGAGAGAAAGAAAGAAAGAGAGAAAGAAAGAAAGAGAGAAAGAAAGAAAGAAAGAAAGAAAGAAAGAAAGAAAGAAAGAAAGAAAGAAAGAAAGAAAGAAAGAAAGAAAGAAAGAGAAAGAAAGAAAGAAAAGACAAATGTAGAGGAAAGACTCATAGGTTGGAAGATATGTAGGAAAGAAAGAAGGATGGAGATAAAGACTTGTAATTGGGTTGGTAGAAGAAGAGGAAAAAAACAAGGGACGGGAAGGAGTGAAAAACGGAACCAGTGAAGAAGAAATAAAGGACAGACAATGGACAGAATGATAGATAGAAAGAGCAACAACAAGCACAGGAAGGAAGGACGCAATTGAAGGAAGGAACAAGAAAGGCAGGAAGGAAAGAAGGAAGTAAGGAAGAGGAACCAGGAAGGAAGGAACTCATGAACAAAGGATGAACGGGAAAGAGACATAGGTAGGTGGGTAGAAAAGAAGGAAGGATGGAGAGGGAAGACTGGTATATGGCTTGGTAGGTAGGTGGCTAAGAAGGAGAGACTCAGATGAGGAGCTAGTTACTGGAGGTAGGAAGGAAAGACTCATAGGTAGGTAGGAAAGAAGGGAGGAAATTGGGTTAAGTAAGAGAAAAGGCAAAGTAGCTTGGGAAAGTGAAGAAAGATCAGAAGCTAAAAGATAAAAACACGCAGTTAGGTGAGAGAAAAAAGGGAGGTAAAAAAAGGAGGCGGTGCCGTACCTGTACAGTAGAAGGTGAGGAAAAAGAGCAGCAGGCCGGTGACCAGGTTGCCAAGGAAGGTGACCACGCCGCAGGTGATGCCTTCGGGGACCGGGTACACCGTCTCGATGAAAAGCTCGAAGAAGATGGGCACGCTGCTGTTGATGAAGATGCCCACCAGGATGCACGACGTGTACAAGATGGCTGCCGGGAGGGGGGGGAAAAAACAACGCGTCGGCGTCGCTCGGCGGCCGACTGACTCTCCCGAGGCGTACCTGCGTTGGAGGGGAGGTGCGTGAGTCTGCTGAGGCAGGTGAGCGTGAACCAGGTGGAGGCCAAGGAGGCCCCGGCCAGCATCAGAACCAGAATCAGCTTCAGCATGCCCCGAATGGAGTCGGCAAATCTGCAAGGGATACATAGGCTTGTATACGTCGGGGTCGGGATTTCAAAGAAGGCTTTCAAAACCGGATTACGGCGTCAAACAATGGGTTCGGATTTCAAACCGGGGTTTAGATGCTTTTCCAAAAGTTATACATGGAACTGAAAAGTAATTGAATTTGTCACGACAAATAAACTGGAACTAAGCGTGAAAAATGAATGAGGGGCCCGGCCCTAATTTCTCCCGTCATTAAACGAGCGCCACCGCTCGTCTTCTTGCGAGAGCGCCTGGGCTCGCTTCTCTCTTTGTGCTTCGTAACTCATTGACGGCTAGCTCGTCTCCTCCGGGGGACGTCGGCGAGCGGAGGATTAGACGCCGCTCTCCAACCGAAGAGGAAAGGGGAAAAAAAAGGATAAGGAACTAAGAATTTTGCCAAAGAAGCTAATCATGAGATAGAAGTAATATGTCCCATGAATTTGTGTCAGAAAAGATAAAGCACGTTTCCGCCGAAATAACTTTTGGAATAGAGCCGCTTAAGCTGTTGTTTATTGTTATTTATTAGGGGCCAAAATCGTACTTTGATACCTCACTTCAATTCCCATTGAATACAAAAATAACACTGCAATATTCAATAATGCACTAAAACATACATTATTGACAAAATGTGTGCTTTGGTTCCATTGACAATGTGCTGTGCTTCCTGTTGCGTGTATCTTGGCCACCGGGGACAGTATAATACAGAAAGAGGGTTTTTTTTTTCAACCTCGAGTAGCAACAAGTGTTCATGCTATGCATGACAGTAACCTCAAATAAACTTTATCTTCCCAAAATCCATACGGACTATTTGATGCACTAGTTCCATTGCTAATTAAGCTAATCAAGAATGCTCAAGACAAAAAAAAAAGACCTAATTACACTGGTGCTGTATATTACACAGCGCATGTCTCTGCTGGCTCTCGCCAGCCTATATGGAGCAGTTAAGTGTCGCTACCCAATGACGCTGTTAGCATCCGGTGCAGCTTGCCGTTGCTAGCCGCTAATGTTGGCGCCGGCGCTAATCGCTAGCAAGTACTTTTCAAATGCAGTGTAATAGAAGTAAAAGAGTCCTACTGCTGACTTTTTCACAATCCAGGCTAACTAAAAAGTGCTGTTTTAGCCAGAAAAAAATCACTGCGGATGTTTTGCAAAAATGTTTTGTAAAACTAGTCTTTCTTTTCAGAAGATGAAGAATATACGCTCGCGAGCGTTGGCACAACAAGGTTCCGACCGCTGCGGATGTTTTGATGCCGGTTCCAACATTTGGCAGAATGAAACGCCGATAAAAGATTAATCAGCCGATTTAAAAAGAAAAGTAGTCGAGGCCTCAGATTGGTTCCCAACAACATGAGCAGCACAAGAGAGCTTTTTAGCACGGGCTTCATTTGAAAGCCTGACTTCTTTGCTGAGAGGATCAGGCCGTGTATCAATACCCCAAAATCCCCCAAATCCAAAGCGGCTTACGGCTAACTGATGGAGGCGCGCTCGGTTTGATGCGCTCGCTGTCCGCGTGAGTTGACTTCATTGAACTGCGCGTTATGACTTCCTTTATTGATGACATTGCTCCTAAAATGGATCCCTAGCGTTACTTAGATGAATCAATTTTGTCAGGTTGTCAAGCCTGGGTTAGGGTCAAAAGGGCATGGGAATTTCTATTTAAGGCTTCAAAAAAGTATTGGGGTTTAAATTGGGGTTGGAATTGAGAGAGAGTGAGCGTTCCAACGGCTTACCTGGCCATGGCCACCCCGAAAACACAGCCGCCGACCGTAGACCAGAAGCCGATCCAGCCGGCGTCCACCTGAGGGGGAGGACGAAGGTAAGTCAGTTATTTTGTTCAAATAGGACATCGAAACACACTAAAAACTTGATTAGTTTTGAAATTCAGCCCTTGAAGCCAGTTTCACGTCATGACAGGAAGTCTGCTAGGCTTTTGAGAATGAGTAGGAGTCCCTGGAATTTTCTGGAAACTCAACACAGCAACATTAAATTTGATAGGCATTTTCATTACACAAAAAGCTCAAGAAGCTACGATAGCAACGATGCTAAGTTGGCTACTTTAGTGGAAGTGATCTTTTCAGCTCTGTTGGTCATTTAAGGGGGTGCTTTGATTTTGTTGGGTTAGGGTCTTTTCGGTTCAATTTGGTCATTTTTTGGAAGTCCTTTGAGTCTTTTTGCAAATTAAACTCCCAAAGAGAGTTTTACTTTGCAATGAGATTCGGTTTTCCTTTTTAATCAATATCGAGTGGACCCACAAACGTCTCAAGTAGCCATTCCTCAAAAGACACCAGAAGTTGCAATTTTTGATTTGAAGTTAACTCCTTTTAGCCATTTCAGTGTCCGAATTTTCAGAGAATTCAACACTAGCAACATACCCGATTCACTTTTTTTTTTTTTTATGTAGTCTTAGAAGAGTCGGTGTCTATAAATAAACGGGACGTTGGCCATTTTGGTTTGAAGTGGCCACTTTTTGGTCATTTTGGCAATTTCCTAAGGTGTTTTGGATTTTTTGGGAAAACTCCGATAAGCATCCAACTTTTATTTCAAACGGTTGACACAGTGCTTTTCTGTTTTCCCGTCCTACTGGGGATACGCATCAAACAATGAGCAATTATTGTCGGGACACCTCTCATTACAATTGGCGACAATATATCGAGTTTATGAAATGTATCCTGCGAGAACCAAAGCGAGGATGCCAAAGTGTAATTGCATTCGCCCCAGGCAACGGCACAAACAATCCCAATAACACATTCAACCCATCCACTCGGGATGGAGTCACACAAACGCGGGCAGAACGAGCGCCCAAAGAGGTCCCGGCTCGGAATAACTTCATTCTCGCCCGCCCTGCTCTCACCTTTTAAAAAGTCAACTTCCTGCTTGGGAAAGGTTGTTGGGCATAATAACAATTTAGGGGGGTTGGGGCGGGTCCTGCCTGACTGAAGCGGCACCAGTGGCGTTGAAGGCTGCCGTCATGGTTAACAGTGTTTGGGTACAAGCTGTTTGATGTGAAGCGCGCCGAGCGGAACACGTTTGCCGCAGCTTGTCGAGGTAATTACATCCGAGAGGCGCTCAAGGCGACCGCGTTCAATATGAACTGCACCTCGACGGGGAGCTGTCTGCGCCGCGCTCCGGGAAACGGCAATAAAATTGATGGCTGGGAAAATATTTTCAAGCGGACAATGTCAATGGACGGAGGAAACCTGGAACGGGCCCTTGACTTTGCTTTCCGTGTTATTCTACGGGCAAATAAATTGCCCATTGGAGGGCTTTGACTGCACTCTGAAATGCACCAAATTTGCTGATTGGCTCGTTTGTTAGAAGCCTCTTAGGTCTACTTTCGCTAACAACATGCTATTCGGTAGCCATCATGAGTAGACCAACAAAAAAAAGTTTTAAATTGGTTCGTCAATACACATTAATGCAAGGTAAAACTGTAAGCAATTACTTGATTAATCGATTAAATAGACAGAATAAGCCACTTAAAATATATATTTAATAGTGACAGCCCTTCGTTTATTGCTTTGAAAACTCAGCTGCTGAGTGGGAATATCTATAAAAAAAAAAATTCTGAAGAAGCCACGTCTGAAAAGTCGCAGGCAGACTACCGTTTTGTTTTAAATGTGTAATTTGCTGTCTATGAGAAATTCGGTAGACGTGTTTATTGTGAGTCATCCACAAAAAACGACTCTAGAAGTCATTGAAAGACTCTTTGCACTGGTCATATTTTGGTCATTTTAGAAAAAAAAAAAATCTAGGTTACGCAAATTAGACAGATGATGATAATTTACCAAGTACTAGAATGTTTATTCTCGCGCCTGGGCAGCGCTCGGCTGCAAAGTTTAATGGCTCTCCATAAACCATAAAAGTCTAATAACTCATACCCACTAGGGGAGATCATAACCAAACATCAATAAATCACCAGTTTCCAGTTTAAGGGCGCAATGCTGAAGAAAAGAAACGATCATATCTGGGCTTTGGTGCCAATAGCGTTCCCACATGTGAGCAGCCTATTGAAATTTCGAGTGCGCCAAACGGAGCGGAAAAGGCGGTTTGTGTTGCGGTATTGTCATGCACGCACGCAGACGCGTGCACGCACAAAGAAGAGGATCAGCACTTGGCTCGCAAACTGTCCTCCGAGGGGAACGGCAAGATGGAAAACGTGGCGCGCAACGAGCAATGACCGTACATTGTGACCAAAAAAAACCAAAACAGAAAGAGCCTCAGGCAGGCAGCCATCATGAAGTTTTTTTTTTTCTTTTTCATTAAAACTAAAGTCTGTGTGTTATGCAGTGTTGTATATATATATATATATATATATATATGAAGCCAGTGTATATAACGTGTATATAAAAAAGTGTATCATAATACAGTATTTACTTAATAAATAAAGTATTGTACTTTAAAAACAGGCAATTTTAATTGAAGTCAGAAATTTGACTTTAGAGAAAATTTACGTTATTCTCAGAATTGTGACTATTTATTTGATGTTTTATTACTATATTCTTACTATATTCTTCTTTTGAGAATAGTCAGAATTCTGAATCCCACGAACAAAGTTCAAAATCCTGCGATAAGAGAGAATCCGCCAACCTTTTTTGTCCTCGCATAAACCTAATCCCTCTTCAAATATTTTATGTGAGTTAGAGAATACAGTCAGAATTCTCCTTTTAACCTCAGAATTCACACTTTAAAAGGTAGAATTCTTAGAAAAAAAATTTGAATTCAATAAAAACCTTTTGTTTTATTTTCTTCAATGGCCCTAATCCTCCTCTGTACATAATACAGGTATTATTAAGATGTTTTTTTTTTATTTAAAGAAAAACAGTCCTGAATTTTGAGGGGAGAAAAACAATACGTTTACGATGGCAATGTTTTAAACCGCTGAAAATTCAATCGTAAACATTGGGAGGATGAGATACTACAATTTTTGTCTGGAGGAAGCGGGCATATTGCACAGATGAGCATCCATCTGTCAGACAAACATGACTTGCATCTGAGCATGTTTGTGTGCGTGCGTACCTGGCTGACATTGGCCGGCGTGAGGATCATGTCAAGGACGCCCGCCCAGCCGGCGATCACTCCGGTTGGCACGGCGTAGGCCAGGGCTATCATCAGGAAGCGGAGGTTACTACAGGACACACCAAAAAAAACAAACACAATCATCACCATCTTATCAAGAGATGCTGAGCACCAGCTGAAATCGCAGCCATGCAAAAAAAAACCCACACACACACAATAAGCAAACTTTCCCACTTCTGCGTTTCCTTCAGTGGGCAAACCTGGAGAACTGAGAAAAAAATATATATATGTGACTCCGTTTTGAAGATGGCTGCGGCAGATACATCACATCCATAATTTAGGCGCTGAGACAGTGTACAAATAAGACATGAAAGCCGGTAGCCTGTCCCGGCCCAGCCAAACAGCTTTAGGCAACGAACGCTGGTGAGCTGCAGGCTTGTGGAGATGCTCAAATCCACTCAGCTTACCAGAAGAACTACACACACACACACACACGCTTGCTATCTCAAACACACTTCTCACACATACACAACCAAATCACACAAAAATAGTCAAAAATCAGCTGTCAACACGAGGGCTGCAACTAACGATCATTTTCTCTTTCACCACGATTGACGATTACGCATGTCGAATGAAAAAAAAATGGAAATTTTCTTTCAAACCGACAGTGTAGAAAATGCACCGACAAAAATATAGGATTTGTGTACTTGGGATGGTCCATAACAGCTAGAAAAGCGCGCAAGAAAGTGAGTAATTATTTTCCAAAATAAAAGTAGATTACATGTTCGTTTTGATTCAACATCAGATTTCCAATCATTTATTCATTAATCGTTAAACTGTACAATCAAAATCAAGAGGCTGATATTCTAAGGATATGGACAATTTTAGGTATGTAAATGGTTCAAAGATGATCAAAAAATGCATTAATCTTGTTGATTTAATCATTAATTGTCGCAGGTCTAAAAGATACACTCAATAATGAGATAAAACACAAAAAAAGGCTGAAATTCTGAGGATTTGGACACTTTTAGGTCTCTAAACAATTAATTCATCAATCTGATTTTCAATTATGTTTTCATTGAAATGTAAATAAAAAAAATCAAGAGGCTAAAATTCTAATGATATGGACAATTTTAATTATTTAAATGGTTAAAAGATTATCAAAAAAATGGATTAATTTTGATTGTTAATGATATCTTATTCACACAAATGCAAACACACGCGTAAAACCAAACACTCGCACACTCAGATGCATTAGCGCAGAAACACACTAACTCATTCTCAGCAACTATACCACAAGCACACAGTCAAAAACACTTACACACTGAATAATGCACTCACACACTGTTTCAAACAAACACACTCCTCTAAGATTGACTCACACACACACACACACGCACTCAGCACTAACACAAGTTCTCATTGTTTTGGTTTCCAGCGACCTTCCGCCGACCCCGTTGTCGGTGCTCGGCATCCCGAGAGGAATGGGGACAAGCCAGAGGACGGCCGGCGTAAGGCCTCCTGAAGCGCTCAAAACTTCTCATGTGACGCTTCAACTTTGAAACGCTAACCACTAATGGCCAATCAGCAGCGTACAGCTACACGAGCCCTTTCCCGATGAGCAGCCAGCCCTTCAAGTTGCCGTTAAATAACAGAGGCCTAAAATGGCCGCCTCAGGTCAAAACGGCCACATTTGAGATTATTTCACGGGTCGGCTCACGGTGGACAAAATGAGCCCAAAATGTCAAGTCAATATAAATGGTGAATGGAGAACGGTTTGTCAGCACATACGCTTGATGGACGTCTGACTGAAAGCAAACAGGTGTCGGACATTTGCCCCGAGAGGAGCCCGGTCCGGTTTGGCCTAACGAGCCACGGCTCCTCGATCGCTTGCGGCCGACGGCATCCGCAGAGTTTTAATTACGTGGCGGAAAGTCACGACAGGGGGCGTAAAGTTATGGTTTCATTTTAATCAAAGACGCAAACATCCCCGAGCTACGGGATTGATGAGACCCCCGCCGCACCCGTCCTGCCTCCCACCTTCCCCCGCTGTAATCACTTTAGCTTTGAACCTTGTCACGGTGATGCATTGATCGCCACTCGGGTCCGTCAAGGACAAAATGCACTTAGCTGATGACACGTCCGAATTCACCGGAACGAAACATGTCATGGTTTTTGCTTTAGCTAGCGGCCAACTAGCATCGGCTTGTTTAAGGGTCAGGGAGCAATTAGGTCTTTTAAAATGTTTTGTTTACATCTTTAATATCTTTTATAATACATACATGGCACTTCTAAAGAGCCATCAACACTATTGTGATGAATGACTATGTTTTAATTACACATTCCGAGTGTTTCCAAACCTACCGAAGCTTAAGAAAAAGAAGCCCTTTATTGTAATTACACCAGCACAAGTACAAGGCAACGAGATTGACTTAACTGGCCCGAACCGTCCAAGAAATGTACAAAAGCAACACGAGAGAAACAAAATGATAAGGCCAGTCGGGATGCCCCACAGAGGTGGGGCTCGAGATCTTGGAAGATGACGGTAGTGACAGGAAGTGACGTTATAATAGCCAGGAAGTGACGTTATAATAGCCAGAAAGCCGGCTAGGCCATAGAAATGCTGCACGATTTCCCATGCGCTACACAGAATACTCATTGAGGTTTTTCATTAAAAAAAGAGATTTCAAAACACAAGAACCTGCAGAAAACTAACCTCACCAGCAGAGCGTGCTAACTCAGTACGAAACCGCTGTGCAATACCTATTCATATGGCTTCTGTAACGTCACAGCTCTAGAAATACCTGAAGACGGGAAGATAAGCGATTCAAAGCGCAGACGACAGATTATATATATATGTGTGTGTTATGAACCAGCCATTGTTGGCTCAGTTGACCAACGCACCCTAGATTCGTTGTTCCTCCAATATCAAGGTAAACTTCTTGAATTAGCGTAGCTTAGGCCCGCATTTGTGTTATGTCCTAGCGCATATAGATGCCTGAATCCTCCGCTTGGAGCTTGATGCTGTCTGGCTGAGATAAAAAGCTGCCTGGAAGGCTGCCTATCAGCGGCGGCCAAGCTGGATGGCCCGGATAAGTTGGCCTATCTTTTTGTGAAGGATGAGGATCACTCGCTCATTCATCCAAAAGCTCTGAGCCGACCGGGTCCGCAGTGAAGGTATTTCTTCACGGGCGCCGTCGCTTTGATCCATTGCCGAAACCGGGGGCAATGCCGCTTCCTGGTGGAAAAGCAGCCCTTGAAACCTTTTTCAGGGCTACGCGTGTCGGCAGTGTCTTTAGGGTGAAGCGACATGTGACCCACATGGAGCGTTATCATAGCACTGTAATTAATCTGGAGGGGAAGGCGGCAGTCTCTTTGATTAGGACTGAGCAGATGGCGAGGGGCGTCGTTAAAGATTCACTTGAATTCAACAGGCACTAGGCTTCGTACTATTCACTTTATTCTATACTATGCAGCAGAGATTTGAAAGTGATAGAAAAGAAAGTTCTAAGGGAAAAAAGGAAACTATTAAATGGGGAAAAAAAAACACAAAGAGATTTTTTTGAATACTCAATATTTAAAATATTGGGGGTATATTTAACCCTAACCCAGAAAAAGTGTGAATGTAGCGATTGAATAAAAGTGTGTGCGTGCGTGCGTGTGTGTGTGTCACCTGAGCAGTCTGCAGATACTGCTCCTGTAGCTGAGCCTCTGGCTGGCAGCGGCCACGCTGGGAGGAAGCGGAGGCCGTGAGGGGAAGTAGATGAGGACGGCCACAAAAAGTGCAGCGATGGCGGCCAGCTCTGGAGGGACAGCAGATGGACACCAACATTTGGGAGGCTCCTCCACAGCAAATAAAGCCGTTCAATCACTAAATATGTGCCGCCATTAACAGCATGCTGTTTTGGAACTCGAAGTTTGAGGTCAACTCCCGTATTTATACATATTTTTATAATAGACCAAAATATAGAAACAGAGAACACAAAAATATTAAGAGAATAAAATGTGGTCAAAAATGAGCATTTATACTGTGCGGCAATTATATGCAGATTTTTGTGGGCCAGTCTGGTCCTTCTAGGTTGTACAGTAAATAACCCGAAAAACCTATTCTACCAAGTAAAGGTTTATTTACAAGAAAATGTCTAGAATTTATGAAAGTAAATGAATGTTACAAATTGTTGAAAATGCTCCACTTTTGAATTAATCATTAGTGTATGTTTTTAAGTTTAATGCTAAAGAAGTTTTCCAATTGGGGTAAAAAAAAAAAAAACACTTTACGATATTTTTGTTAAGTTTGAGAGGCAGCTGTTTTGTTTTTGGGGGGTTGCAGCAAGAAGTTTTTTTGTATACTTTTATTTTTTGCTGAGAAGAGAGCCAACATCTAAAAGGTTGAATGAGTGACGTGGAATTAAAGAGGAACAAACCTCAGCCTCGGTCTTACGGGTGCGCCACATGCTTTTAATTTTCTAAATCATTTAAGCATGACACTGCCAACAATCCAGTTATTATTTTTCAGCGGTCCGCACGTGGGAAAACCAAATTGCCTTCTTTTTTGGTGCGCGTGCTACATCGATCGCATTTGTCCACTGGCGCCATGAGAAGACTGATGCGCTGTCGATCTAACGGCGGCTCGTACCTGCGCACATAACCAGCTGGATCTTCTCTCGGATGGCGCCGTCCAAAGCGGGCGGCGGCGCCGATACCCGGTGGCCCGCCGCCTGGGTGCCGTTGGGAGCGGGCACAACCAGGGGTCCCACAACGTAGGCGGCGGCCCCGCCCAGGTAGGAGAAGAGCGAGGCCACGGCCGTGGCTGTGGCCCGCTGGTCCGGGGCGAACCACGTGGTGGACAGGAAGGGGCCGGCGCTCATGATGGTGGGACCGGCTAAACCGTTCAGGAGCTGTCCGCCGTGGATTAACCTGCCACAAAGATTTCAAAATGAGCCATCTTTGGGAATAAAAACTGGCTTTTAGTAGTGAAAGACATACAGTAAGGTTAAAATAGCGTTGAGGGTTGTTTGGCCTTGCAATTTCAAGGTTTGACCTTTGACGAATGGCATGTCAAGCGAGTGCAGTGGTGCACCTAACGAAGTGACTCGCGGGTGCGAATGAAGTCATAAAGTGTCAAGCGCTAAGCTGTCTGCATCAAGGTCCGTATCTAGGCCAACAAACAAAAAAAGGTTTCGACTGGAAGGAACTTATGGCTATGGATCTTCACGCTGGCTTTTTTGTCACTGTTACAGTGACATCTACTGGTGATCATTACCCATACACAACAATCCTGTCATGTATGTTTATATTTTCAAAACGTTTTGAAAGGTATAGGAGCTTGAATGGCAAAATATTACAGGAAAATTAACAATTTAGAACATATTAGAAAATATACTGGAAAGGGGATTTTTTAATATTTTTTTAACTGCTGCCTTTTTTGGCAACAAATGTCCCACTTCAAATGATTGAAAACTTTCTACTTCAATAATTATTAGAAAATATTACAAAAATAATTATTAATTACCTAAAAATATCAAATTAAATGTTTGAGAAAGAACAAAAATATGAAGGGAGAAAAATCAAACACAACCACAATAGGATACGTTTTAGAAATAAATAAATAATAAATAAATATTTAAATAAAAAACACTAAATACTAAATAATAAATGAAAAATACTGTAATTTTAGAGAGCAAAATAAGAAAATATTAAATGTAAAGAATCATTGCACGTAGATTTTAGTGTTGGGCTTTATTTGACAAAAGTTAAAAGTATTACACAAACAAAATTATTTAGGAAAGCACACAATAGATGGAAAATAACAAGAAGAGAGGGGCAAAATATTTTACAAAAATGCAAACATGTTTGCAAAATATGGAGAGAGAAAAACTGCCAAAAATAATCCCTCAAAAAATATTTTAAAAAATAGAGTACACTATAATATGCATTGCATTTTTGTGGCTATTTTTTTTTTTGGTAGCGTGATTTCCATTAATACTTGTTACTCGTTTACAATTAGCGTGCAAATTAAGTGTGTCAGCGTTTCCGATTGTTATCTAGCGACCCGCCGCCGCAAGGCCATCTTGTCCTCGTATCCAGCTGAGGTAAATCCCATCATGCACTGGGGCGGCAGCGGGTGGAACCTCCACCGCTTGACCTTCAGCTGGCCCAAAAAGAACGGCCCATTGCTGACTGCTTGGTGGGCGGGGTTACTGCTTTATTATCTTAATTACTCACAGTATGAAATGATTGGACCTTCACTGTAGCGATGAGCCCTTCACCAAAAATCCATGTCACGTTCGGCTACCCGCATTGTTTGTCACATAATGAATATGATAGTGTCTCTTGTCCCCACTCTCATAAAGGCTTTATATTGTCCCATTCTGCTCTATTATTTATGGAAAAGGCCACAGTAGGCAACAGAAATCGATAGAACTTCCAAGTAGGTGATGACCACAAGAAGCTTTAAAGCGTATCGACCAACAAGTCAAAACAAAAAGCGGCGCTGTTACATTTCTCAAAGTCGCCTTGGCAGCCGTCAGAGCACCAACTGGAGGAAAGCGTGCCACACTGTGACCTAATGTCATTTTTGATCATTTCAAACTGAATTTATTCAATTTTTTTGCCAATGGGTTTTTTTTTCGAAATGGGTCTCAATTGACAACTAGTATGGTATATTGGGGGTGAGAAAAGCATAGGCGCGGAATCTTGCCGGCACGCGTTTTGCAGCACTTTATACTCTGTGCTGCTTTCCTCCGCAGTCAGCCCATATTCTGTGAGTAAATAGAATCTACAGCATACACACAACAATAATCTATAACAGAGGTAGAGAATCCTCGTAGATTGAAAGTCTTTCAAGCTTTTTTTTTTTTTCTTTTAAACAGACTCCTCATCTCTATCCAGCGTGCATGCTTCCCAGGAGTTGTTTACAGTATTTAGGTCACTGTAGTCCTTTTCAGCCAAATCATAAAACTGTTTGTACGGGCAAACTTTGATAAGCAATAGTTCGGCCGCCATGCTGCCCGCAGGGTCCGCAAATTGTGACAACCAAACATCAGCAAATAGGGTCCAGCTGAACTTCCTCCGAAAATGTATGCGACCAAATCCTATGCTACCAGTATGAAAGTTAGTGAATAGCAATGGAGATAAAGGAAGAACAGGAGGATTCTTACCAGCGCCGGAGAACCAGGTCCGACAGCGGGATGCTCCGTAGCACCGCTCCAAGCAGCATTAAAAAGGCTGACAGCAGCAGGGACACCCGAAGACCTGCAGGATGCCAAAACGGTCATGGTCACAAGAAAAAAAAATCATGCATCTTCTCATTACATCCTCATGATTCTTTGGCGTAAAGATGCCAAACATGTCCATACGTGATTTTTTTTTTTTGTGGGTAGTTGTAGGCAGTGAATCATCTTAACGTGATGTGCCAACGAGCCAGAGCATGTTGACCATGTTGCCATCTCGTCAGCAACAGCTGCAAACCATGTGAGGAACGCCCAACTTCCTCATTTTGGGTCTTTCCTAGCTTTGATGTGGAAGTGATACATTTTGTCACACAATTTGGGAGACTCTCTCAAATTTCCTCTGATAGCCTTTCGGAAAATTCACTTCTAGAAGATTTCCCATGAGTAGGATTTATAACTTGACCCACAAAAGAAAAGGCTTGATACCCTAGCAGTAAAATGCATGGAAAGTCTGCCATTTTAATTTACACTGACGCAGCCATTTTAGTCGTCTTGGACTATTCAGGATCCTTCCAATGTTTGGAAATTTTAGCCAGTAACGACGGATTCCATATTGTGAGATGAAGGTGGCTATCATGGTAACCCACCCTCCAAAAAAAAAATAAATAAATAAATTCTAATGGAGCTAAACTTGAAAACATTGAAGAAATCGGCCATTTTAGAGACAAGTCTTTTTTTTCCATTTCCCAGGAATTCTTTAATCCAAAAACATCATGTTTTTGTTCGATTGCTGAAGTATATTCAGAGGGTACAATGCACCTCCTTTTTTTTTTAACTTGGCATTTTACCATTCATGAACTGTGCAATATCGTTCGTCACTACTTGGGAGAAAAAGATAGTATTTTCCTAAGAATTCTGCAGGTGTCTGCAAAATTAATTGAATGTATGTTAATGTCATGACAAGAACAATAGATTTTTCTTTTCAAATTTCAAAGTAAGAGTGAATTGAATGGAACATGAAACAAGCTTTGTATAGGTTAGGGGGTACTTAGCTGAAAACAGATTTAACATAACTGAAAAAAAGGTTGAGAACCACTATACAAAGGTTATTTGCAAAATATTTAATCAGATCCTAGGTAAACTAGATCCTAGCAGACTTTTTTTATAGCGAGAATACTAATGGTGAGGTCAGAGCTACCTTTAAGGCTTTCATAGGTCCCCTTTCTTTTTTAGTTTTCTTGGCAAGTTGAACAGAATGGAATAACTTAAAAGACCATTGAGCACCACAAGGAGCACTTACTGGCATTCCAACAATACACTCACATACTGTAGGTCAAACCAGGACGGCGGACAAAGCTCAGAAGTGGATGCCCCTTAAATTTGTGGACAAAACGGTTTACTGCTAAAATACAAATCCTGATAACAACGTTTACCATTTTTTTCATTGTTTTCTCATCCACTGCGGGTGACAAATGCATGCATGCACAATGCATGTGTCTGTCACTCATAGCCAACAATTCAGAGCTGTCTGGAATTTAACAAGGTTGACAACACCCATACCGAGCCAATTTCACATGCGGCCCCGTGACCAAGTCCACTCGCGGTAAAGTTGAATGACGAATATACAGAATTGACGAGCTTGTCAGTCAGGTGTCTTCTTATTTCACTTGTCTGAACTGAATCCATTGTCACGTGAAGAAGAGTTATGCAATTCCTCAAATGAGTCACACGGCCGCCTGACTCAGGATGAGGTCCCAACAGCTACGTTTCACTTTTTTTTTGGAAAATGTGACAATTACAATACTACTACTCTCTCTGGATTAATATTTTTAAAATTACGCCTAAATGACTCACCATATTGTATAACGAAATGTGTAGTATAGGGTATCTAGATCGACATAAACAGTCTGTGATTTCAGTCTATCTTTCGCTTGGTATCATCTTTATAAGCTAATGTGCAATATTGCAATCCTTTGATTGATTCCCAGGAAAAAAGAGCTAAACAATTTGTATGAATATTGCAACATGTATCTGTGATTCATGCCTTTATTTTGCTTAGGCATCATGTGTGTTAGTATTGGTATTGACATCAATATCAGAGATACCAGGCTCTATTGTACTTGCTATCATATCAGTAAGCAAATGTGCGGTATCACAAGCTAGAATTGTTTCCTAGGACAAAAGATCAATATTTAGAGTTAGACTTTTGATAGCAATTTCTTCAGGTACATTTGGACTCTTTGGATCTGAATCGTTGAATAAGTTTGTTTAAAGTATCACAATAATAACAGCAATACGTGTTAAGAGTGTTTTTTTTTTCCATTTAACTTGGCATATTATCATTCATGAACTATGCAATATCGTCTGTCACTACTTGGCAGGAAACAAAGGCGATATTGGCTGAATTTTATGAATGGTTTTACATTTGTGTAGGTAGCCTCCAATTGCATTAACATAGTGAATAACGGAATGAGTGGTATTGGGTACATTTGACATAAATGTCTGCAATATAAGCCTATATTTTGCTTGGTATATTTATAAGGTCATGTGCGATATCACTATGCTTTAATTGAGTCACGGGACAAAAGATATAAACATTTTTTTGTGTATATGACAACAGGTATCTGGGATTCAAGCCTATATTTTACCTAGAGTCATGTCTGTCAGTATTGGTATAGTTACTGAAATCAATATATGTGATACCAGGCTCTATTGTACTTGCTATCATATCTGAAAGTAAATGTGCAGTATCCCATAGCTAGAATCCTTTCCTAGAACAAAAGATCAATATTTCCAGTTAAAGTTTTGGTCGCCGTTTCCTGCGATAAATTTGGACTCTTTGGAACGGAATAACGTATTTTCGTTTTACGTATGTCATTAGATTTAAAAAAAAGGGCAAATGTAGTTTGATATACTTCTGACATTGGTACTTTATTTTTACTTTAAACCAGGGGTCACCAACTCCGGTCCTCGAGGGCACCTATCCAGCATTTTTTCAGTGTAACCCTCCTCCACTGCACCTGATGCAAATTATCATGATCATTTTGGTGCTCCTGCAGAGCTTCTTGATGAGCACATCCTATGAATCAGGTGCAGTGGAGGAGGGTTACACTGAAAAAATGCTGGATAGGTGCCCTCGAGGACCGGAGTTGGTGACCCCTGCTTTAAACCGTAAATCCGAGAAGTGCCAGCCCAAACAAGTTCAAATATAATTTTAATGACTTTGAGGCTACATAAACAGAAAGGATATTTGGCGTATTAGTTGTCTAATGTTACCAAACAATGTTTGTTAACGTTGTATCAAATCAATAACTCACATGACACTAAAGTCAAACGCTTAATATAATGGAATTCTTCGACATACTAATATTTCGAGCTTACCTCTGTTGTCCATAAGCCACATGAACAGCAGCCAAGGGATGAAGCCCACCGGACCCCAAAGAACCAGCACCGCGATGTCGGACTTGGTGAAGCCGAACGCGTGGGCGGCGGAGTTCTGGATGGGCCCCCAAAAGTTCCACACCATCCCCTGCATGAGGGCCAGCAGGGAAAACAGGCTAAGCACTAGCCATCTTCTGCCGTACACCCGGCTGTTGGCGGGCGGCGGAGCTCTCGCCCCGGCGTGCGGCGGCGAGAGAAGCGGCTCCCTCTCTGCCTCGGTGCTCGAAGAGACACCCATAGTGGATCACCGTAAGCTCGGTTGCGAACCAAATCCGCCGTTTTGCTCGTCTGGCGGCGTAGGAGAACGTTGAGTACTTTCGGTTAGAGACGCTGGCACAAACAAAAACAGCCGACGCTTACGGAAGTGTGTGCGCATGCGTGAGCGACTTGATTTCCTGTTTTGGAAACTGAGGCTCTGGGGCCGCCATTTTAGCTCATTTTGAACGGCTTCACGGGCGGCGGCGTGGCTTTGTACACGGAGCCGTAATGGAGTAGTTTCACATGGGAAGCGCGTGATGGGCGAATTAAAAAACGAAACGTCACGTTACGTCAGCGTCATGTGAGATTTGTTTACTTCCGCCCACAGCTTCACTGCACGTGCTCAGAACGGTGTGTTCTCAATTTCTTTCCAAGTAGTTGAGCTTCGTAGCTATCCAAATGATGTGGTTTCAGTGTAGTAGTGACTTTTAAAGTGAAGCTTAAATGCGTTCCTGTTTATTTTGACGCTAACTAGCTTCCCATTAATTAGATTGGCAATATGAACAACTAACTGCACTTTATATCGTCAATTTTTAGCCTGCGATTTGAAACAGGACAGCGCATTAAACAATAACACCACCTTTTGGTTCTTAATATTAACAACTTTGATTTCTTAGCTCCTTGCTAGGAAAGGTCGACTGAGAAAGATTCTTTTTGAAAAATTACCTTTTGGTAGCCTACTCGAGAGGGGACAGATTGAGAAAAAAAAAACAGAAAGGAACAACACTATGTGGTTAAAGTTGGAGAATGCAATCTTGAAGCTGCAAAACAGGATTCAAATACGCCCCCCCCCTCCCGACCTCTACGTAAACGTCCCTTGTTCAGCATACTTTACACATAATTAAGCATTGCTAAAAAACAAATGTACTATTAGAAAAGTACAATCGATTAAACATAAACATTGTGATCAACTGATTATTCATTTTAACTTCTGATACTAACAGGAGTAGTTAGAAGAATTAATATGTGTTGCTATCATGTTTGATGATAAAATAGCCCCAAAAATATCATAATAATAAGTGACCTACAATTCACTGAACTTTATTGCAGGCCATGGCCACTGGCGATACACACGTTCCGGCCTTCAGTCCAGAAGAGGCTCAGAGAATTGTGGGTCATCTCCAGCAACCCGCCGTCTTCTTAAACATGACCCACGATTGGCCCGTTCTCAATTGGACCGCAGAGAACCTGTGCAAACGTCTCGGGGGTAGAACCATTCGATTCCGGCTGGGAAGAAAAGAGGAAACCAAAGGTGAGAAGAATGAGTGAGCACTTTGCACACTGGGAGTGAGAATGAATTTCCTCCGTCTGTCTCCACAGTGCCTCAGTTTGAAACTCAGTGCTGCTATGTGGACGCAAGCATGGCTCAGTTCCTCAACTGGCTAAAAGCTCGGATGGGGGAGGATCTGGGCTCTTTCGCCGACTACCCACGGTCTCAGTTCTGGGCCTACGCCGACTACAAGTACATCGCCAAGATGTTTGCACACCAGCCTGATATATTTGAGGTATGCATTTCACTGAGCTTTGCTACCTCTGCCAAGGCTGAAAAATATATGCACCAATTACATAAATATATACATATGAAAGAAAGTGTTTTGGCCTTGGCAGAGGTCTTAAACCGTTCTTACTGCCCTTCTCGTTATGGATGCGTGTGCAGACAGACATTATGCAGGAACTCCTTTCACATAAAACGACAAAGTCAAAACACTGTATGAATAGCAATGAGAATGTGACAGCACTTATAAATACAGTTCATTATTTCCTCGTATTATTTATATACACTATAGCCATTATTAAATAGCTCCAGGTGTCGATGGGGTGTCGACGGAATGACGCAAATAATCCTACCTTTTCACACTCAATCTCTTTTTCGGACAGTTTCAATTAAAATGCGCAGCTTCTTCTTGCAGATAAAGACATTAAAGTGTGGTCGCTCGCACTCACGGCAACATTTTATTTGGCAGATTAATTTTTATAGCGTCGGACCAGTAAATGACATCCTGTTAAAATATGCCTACGGGCGACATTGACCAGTCTGTCATTTATCAAGAACCGCTTATGTGTGTGCTAATGGATTCATATACCGTGTGTGTGTGTGTGTGTGTGTGTGTGTGTGTGACAGGATGTAAAGTGGGAGGCGTTCGGGTTCGAGGGTCGTAACGGAAAAGACAGCACGCTGTGGATTGGCACAGAGGGCGCCAACACGCCGTGCCACTTGGACTCTTATGGCTGTAACCTAGTGCTGCAGGTGCAAGGACGGTAATGCCTGACCCCTGCTTCTTTTGAGTGACTCAAAGCACATTTTAACTGCTGCCGAAACGCTTCCATCACGATGCTGTTTGCAAAAAGTGTTGATGCGTATTTTGTTCTGGTCTCCTTTGAACATTGATGAACAGCTTCCTTTTAAAATGCTTGTTTTCTTAATGGAGTCTGTTGTCTTATGTGATCGGAAATGATTTTTTAAAACGGACGTTCTTTCCCACACTTGTTTTTGCGCAGGAAACGATGGCACTTGTTCCCGCCGGAGGACACGTCCAAGATGTACCCGAGTAGAATCCCGTACGAGGAGTCCAGCGTGTTCAGCCGCGTCAGCGTCCTACATCCGAACCTCGGCAGGTTTCCCCATTTTCGGCACGCCAGCGCACATGTTGTCACCCTGTTGCCTGGACAGGTAAGTAAACTTTTAATCAGCTTAGCATTGTTAGCATCAATACCTGTGGTCTGTAGCTTTGGCCCCACAAATACACAACAAAATACCAGAGCTGTAGTCAAGTCTACCTTGATAGAGTCCAAGTTCATGTCACAAAGTTCAGATGAGTTCAAGAGTAAACATTTCAGGTTTCTTTTGAAGGAAGATATTAGTTTTCAAGAATGGAAATGGCGCTGAAAAGATTTTTTCAAGTCCAAGGCAAATGCCAAGGAGTGTCAATCAAGTCCAAGATGAAAAAAATACTATGCAGTCTGAGTCTGGCCTTGAGTACCACAGCCCCGGACTTGAGTACTACAGCCCTGCAAAATACACATTCAAGGCACTAAACGTTCAACAACACAAAGACTGAACATGCAAAAAAAATGTAAACAAAACTGACACAAAAATAGTTTTTAATGCTCTGAAAGGTACACTACATGTTTTTCAAATTAAGAAGAAATTAATTGCAACATAAGGCAAACTATGGCAAAATTGTGATATATTTAGATTACAAATAAGATTTATAAGGATGTGCATGGTCATTAGTGACACAATTTTTCGACAGCCGAACCAGAAATACAAAAGATGGATGTTGCACTAAATACATAAATCCAAAGTTTATAAATCAGACATGGGTGGATAGAGAGTAGACTGAAACATATCTCATAGAGTCTACAATGAGTCTACAAAATATTGCGAACCATTCACATTGAACATACACAAAACTATGCACACATCACATAAACTCACAGGAAAATATATACTACCATACACACTACTACCAAACACACACACACAAAAGCACTTAAATCCATACCAAAAAATATGCGCATACATAAACACTAAATGTATAGTAGTCAATAAACGTGTACACACATTCCCTAGAGTATATGCTACCTTGACAACAAGATGTTATTTTACTGTTAATTTTTCTTCTATGCTGAGTGTAAAGAAGCTGCAGCGAAAAGATTGTTTTCAGATGTTTTGCTTTCAATCTGGAAATAAATTTGGGTCACAAGGAAAACAAATTAGGGTCGTATTTTGTTTCACACCTTGGCTTAAATAAACACATAATAGAAGGTTAGATACGGTTTCTGTCTTTCAAATTCAATTAGTATAAAAAGAAACCAGATTCAATGTAAACAGCAACACCGCCTCCTTGTGGACGAAAGGGGAACGGGTTTTTAGACACGTGAGTGAGCGCCTGTGTAAAAAAATGCGCGCCAAACTCCAAACTGAATCTGAAAAACACAAAAAAACGAAAATCAAATCGAATTGGTTTGTAAATGTATTTTTGTGAAGATTTTCTGACAAACTCCTCCCTAAAACATTTAGCCAAATAATGGACAAAAATGTACATTAACAAAGAGACGTACCTGTCAACAAAACTATAAAGACACAGAAAAATACATATTCTCAAACTAAATGTACGCATATTAAATATATAAAGCCCAAACACATACGCACAAACTAAAATATATACACACGCACAAATACAGCATATACACTCAAACTCAAAATACAGGCACAAAACATGCGCACACACAGTGTGTAACTTGTGTATTGTGTGTGACCTAGTCGCATTTTGATTGCATGGTGTCCTCTTGCGTTTTATCTCCCGTCAAGGCTGCCGTCTTGTCGGGGTAAAAAAATAAAAATAAAAAAAATTGTCAGGTCAAGTCGATTCAATCAAATGACTCAGCACCCGTCATAACAACTTTTTACCATTCCCGTCTGTGACAAAATGAGGCCACGAGTAGATGAGGACAGAAAATCAATAAGGTTCAAAGCTTGTCATCAGCACACCTATTAAATTGAGCAGATTCAATGTCGCCATCTAGTGAACGAAAAAGGAAGTGCACTCAATCGCTTGTCTTGTGTGATCAGGTTCTCTTCGTGCCCCGACACTGGTGGCACTTCGTGGAGTCTCTGGACGCCGTCACAGTCAGTGTCAACTCTTGGATCGAGCTGGTGAGCCACGTAAAATCCTAACATTTATTATTTTATCGATTTGTGAACTGAACATCCATTCCCGTATAGGATGATGACCACGTGGCGCGCGTGAGCGAGGCCGTGACCAAGGCGGTGGTGTGCGCCGTGAAGAGTGTGCAAGGTGACGACGGCACAGAGAGCTGGCTCAACCCCACTGAGGTTAGTGGGCTACATCGAACAATTCCTCAAATGAAAAGCCATCTTGATATTGACACATTAAATAAAATGAATACAATCGAGAAGCGATGCCGTAAAATGTACAGGAAGTCTGCCGTTGCTATAGATTTTTTGAAAATTCAGCCCCCAAAGTCAGTTTCTCCCTGCAACATAAAATGTAGTAATTTAATTAACGTTTAGTTTCACGAAGCATGAAAAGTTGAAGAGATTGAGCCACAAATTCTTTATATTTACATAGTAATCAATTACGTAAGTGCCTAAAGTGATTGATAACTTTAGTACTTCATTATTTCAAATAATTGATTACTTTAGTCCTTAATTCATCTAGTAACAACCATTTTTAGAGCGTTTTTTTTAACCAAATGCTTGGGGGGAAAATTGGAAAAAATAAAAGATTAAATACCAGGGATTGAATGTCCATACTTTGGGAGGGGGGGGAATCTTGTAGTCGACAAACTAACGCTAAGCTAACTGCAGGCATCGTGAAGATTTGAGCGCGATCAATGACACCATCATGTCCACAGGAGGGCGTGACATCCCATAATGACAACATGCACTACATCAACTTGGCTTTGCGGGCTTGCGCTCAGAGAGAAAAGACCAAGCCCACCTCGGAATCCAAAGACGCCAAAAAGCGCGACTCAGATGGACGCATCCGAAGCGACGTCCATTTCGGACCGAGTCTACTTCCTGTCCCCCGCCTTCCTCGAACTTTCCAAGATGGCGGCGACTTCGTCAGTGCCAGTACAATGGACGAAGCCCCTGTGAGTACAGACGACCTTCTGGAGTGTCTGCTGCATCCGGATGTGGTCGCCATGGTTACTCGGCTCCTGTTGGACAAGCAGAGGACGCTCTTACTCAGAGAATAGACAATCTTTGATGTCAGATGCGCGATCTTACCTTTATGCAAATGAGGCGGCATCAAAGTGAAAGATGGGTCCAAAGTAATAATCCAATCAAAGTGGATGTTTGTTCATTTCTGTTGGCGTCACATCCTTCCTCGTAATCCTATTTCGCACATGTAAACACGTTTGTTGCCTAGCAATGTGACAAACATGGCAGACAATAATAAAGACACAACAAGATGCTTGAATATTTAGTGCCAGAGCTACGCACTAGTTTACTTTTCCCAGACATTAGTTGTTACAATCACACAGAATGAAAATTGGATTGTTCTTTAAAAATGCCATGAAATATTGTAAAAATAAAAACTTTTGATAAAAATGTTGGGATTGTATTTTCCTGTGAAAAGTCATACTTATAAGGCTGTATTTTTTTAAGTAATTCTTTTTCAAGAATACTCTGCAAATGAGGTCTTGTGAAGGCAAAAAAAAAATCAATCCAATAAACACAAATATAATAAAAGATGTGCTACACAAAATCTTTAAAAAATGTGAGAAGAAATGAAAAAACATGTCAATTCAATTTGAAATGTGTGTAAAATCTACAATTAGCCTTCAATGCTAACAATTAGCATCAATGAAATACATACAGTATACGAAAAATAATCACATTTCATTGTTTGTGATTCCTCTTCATTAGTCCCAAATACTGACTGCATCGCAGTTAAAGTTTGGTGTTGAGCACCAAGCCTTGTTTTTTCTTTTCAAGCGCGTCGTCGCTGTCGTTGCCGTCGTCGTCGTCGCTGCCGCGTTGGCCGTTCAGATTTTTGGCGCGGGCCTTATCCAGCTCCTCGACATTCACGTATGTGTACAAGTGCGCCATAAACGAGAACAGAAGGCACACGGCCAGCAGAAGAGCCGCAAACAGCAGGAACTCTTTCCACTGTACCAACGCACACAATAATGAGTGTGATTAATACACAGATTAAAGGTATATATATATATATATATATATATATATATGTGTGTGTGTGTGTGTGTGTGTGTGTTTGTGTTTTTCTAAATAGTGTTACTTTGCTATGCTAAAGAGCTAGCTTAGCGGTTCGTTAGCTTAGCGCTAGCAAGCTAGAATGGTAAAATGTTAGCTAGTCCCAAGTTTGCAAATTTTCTTCGTTCTAGCATGGTGAAGTAAGGTAGTTTTCGCCAGGCCGTTTTTCCTATGTCATGCTACCTAGCATGCTAGCTATCAACTTTTACATATAAAAGCTTAAAAAGCACCCTGGGTGCTGCTGTCGGCCAGTGTATGACGAGGAGTAGATAGATTGATGTGGCTACATTAGCTCGTTAGCTGTTTGGTGTTACTACGATACAAGTGTTTCCGAAAAGTGAATACGACAGCTCGGTAAAGCATTTTTGACTGAATATGGTGGAGGTAAAACTGCAGCCCATCTATCATTGTGATCAAAATGGATTTTTCATTTTTTTGTTTTTCCAGGAAGAACTCGATCCGAATTGATATGATTTTTTTTAGCTCAATGGTAAGCAAACAGCAACCACTGATTTTTCATTTTAGTCCAGGCCTTTTATAGGGCAAAACGTTCAATCGCACCATCTCAAGCTAGCTAACGTACACTAGCCTATTGCTAACATATAATGCAAAATGCCATAAACATGCTAACAGAAATCAGCATAGATGCTACTTCATTTTTTTCCCCCTCATCTTGAAGTGCGTTTACCTGCTCAAGCCCCGCCCCCTCCGCCACGATCAAGACGATGACGTTCCCGAAGGCGACGGTGAGCAGCCACCCGGCCTGCAGCACCGACTTCATGTTAGCGGGTGCCTGCGTGGGGGCAAACGTTCTCAGTGATGTTTTTTTTCGGGCCGCTCCTGAAAACCTTTAAAGGAAACCAAACCTGCGAGTAGGAGAACTCCAGGCCCGTGATGGAGAACATGACCTCGCCCGCCGTGATGAGGACATACTGAGGGATCTGCCAGGCCACGTGTACGTTGTTGGCGTGGACGTCCTCCATCTTGTGTGCCGTTATAATACCGGATTTCTATGCAAAACATGAAAAGAAAAACCCTGAACCTCCAAAATGCGAGGTGATGCTGTTCCGGGACCGGCAAGCTTCCTGACTGACCTCCAGCAAGACCACGGAGTAGGAGGCTCCAAAGTCCAGGAGCCCGAGGTCCAAGTCTGGGCAAGTCTTTGACTTTAAACTGCAGCTCACCTTTTTGTATCTAGCAAAACATATGTTGAAAAAAAAAATCTTGTGGAATTTGTTTTTGAAGGACCACTGTCTTGTGAGACAGGAAGTGATGTCACGTCCACTCACTCTCCCCGCTGGACCGTCTTGTTGGCCGAGACGCTATATTGGCCGTCCACGTTGAAGGTCTCGTCTCCTACGGTGACGGTGGCCGCCTCCGACAGCGTGTTGATGAACCTGCGCCGGGCCATGCTAGCTTAGCTTAGCATCAGGATGACGAACGCTACGCTAAACGTCACATTTTTACCTGAGATAAGGACTTCCTTCGTCATTTTTCTTGATGTGGTCCTTCACCTGCATTACAAATATCATCTGTAACATTTTTTACACTTTTGTTTGTGTATTCGAGTTTTTCATTTTTAATCTTAAAAGTCTGTATAAAATTAAAAGAAACGTCACATTTTCACAAAGGTGAGTGTCTTCAACTTCCTGTCAAATCTGAGTGGATGTCCACGTAAAAATACAACATGGAAATTTAGCTGTTTGCTAATACAGCATTCGGCATAAATCATTCAGCTTGAGGCTCATGGGAAATACACAAATATTTGCGTGTATACTTCATGCTAGTTACATACATAATAATTAGTTAAGTACACACCATTATGTATTATTATGGAACACCAGACATATAACACGATAATTGAAATTATGATAATTATTTATCCAGAGGCGATGCATTGTTAGCTGACATTTAATATGCTGTGAGACACTAAAATGTGAATGTGTGCAGCTGTGTGTGTTTGGAGATTAATAGGGCGCCATTTTGAAAAAAAAAAGAATGTTTACAGGTTCATCAAAAAGTAATGGCTTTCATGAAATTACAACATTTTGGGGAGGGGGGTGTCACTCAAAGTATTACATTCCCCTTTAATCAAAAATGACTCAAATGCGATCAATTGAGTTATAAATGTATCTCTTAATTCTTAAATCAAATCAACAATATTAATGTCTAGTAAATATAAAAATGTTCTCATGAATTTTACTTTAAAAAACACTAAATTTTATTCTTATGAAAAAAAAAATCATAGAAAAATACCGCAATAAAAAAACTACCGCAATATCTTAAAAATTATTAAAAAAATATTTTTGTGAATTCACAGCTTCGTTCTTGATTTTTTTTTTAATGGACTTTTCCCCGTAAACTTGGATTGAAATTCTTTTTGTATTGTAGTTCGCTCACCTGTTTGCAGCCTATTCCGGTGTTGGAAGGGTGCAGTATGAGACTGTATGCCTCCTGTTGGCCAAAGGTGGCTTTGCAGTGGGAGGTGGCCCCTTCGTACTGAACCTCCAAATTTACGGTGGTGTTTGGCGCTCCTAGCGGCAGCGTCAGGTACTCACTGGGATCCTGATAAAGCATGCCACTTAATCTGAGAAATTTTGGTGTTTTTTAAGTTTTCAAGACATTTTTTGCATGACTTTTTTTACTGTGGAAATTAACTATTTTAATATTGTCAAACTAATAGAAGTAAAAAAAAAATATTTTTTTAATTTTCGTTTTTAAAATGACAATCATTCTGAAGTTTTTTGTTTTTTTTTGTGTTTTTCTGGCTACCTGTAGGTACGAGAGTGGCTCCGGAAAAGGGTCGCCTTCGGGAAAGCGAAGACGGACGTCCTTTGGCGCCAGGTTGAAGACCTGAACCAGACACTTGCCCGCCGGTGCTGGTTCCACCACAGTTTTCTACAAAATACAGCACATTTTTAATTTGTCTCATATAACAACATCAAAGTTTTTTCCCATTCCCTGATTGGTTGACGTACCACCACATGGACCTCCACCAGGGCGGCGGCACCAAACGCCAACGCAGCAAAAATCATCCCGGTGGCCATTTTCCTCAGTGGCCTGAGAAAACAAACATGTTATTGTTTTATATCGTCATTAAAAAAAAGTGACGATAGGAACTCACGTGATGTTGATCCTGCAGAAGGAAACCAGCGGGTAAATGAACAGGTCAAACATGGGTACGAACACCAGAATCAAGAGCGCGTTCAGTGTCTGCCAGCAAAGAAAAATAAACAGATTTGGGGAAAATTCATGCCTCAAAAACCAGTTTCACTTAGCAGCATATCATTTAGGAGCCGTATCTATTATAAGTTGACTCACAGAATTAAAAAAAATAAAATAAAAAGGACTTTTTTGAGAACACATCTGACACTTTGTTGATTATTTTTTGTGGAGAAATTTATTAATAAACTAAAAATCTCTCCTGTAATCCAAAAATATGACACTTTATTTTTCATACTTTTCTGTAGGCAATTGTTTATTTATAATTATTTATTTTGAGAACAGGTTTGACACTTGATGTTGATTATTTTTGTGGACAAATATTTATGAACAATTTAGTTAATTTATTTATGTGAACAGATCAGTACTGTAATCTCAAACGATGCCACTTTACGTTTAATATTTTTCTGTGGACAAATATTTATTTACGATTATTTATTTTTGAGAACAGGTCTGACAATTCATGCTAATTATTCTTTGTGGACAAATATGTATTTATAATTAAGTTATGTCTTTTTGATAACAGATCGCTTCTCTGATCCAAAAGACGACACTTCATGTTGATTATTTTTTTGCGGACCAATTTAAATGAAGAATGAAGTATTTAGTTTAATAAATCAAACACTGATGGCATGTTTTGTTTTTTTTTTAACTTTAAAATGCTTTGCACGGGATACATCACTGCAAAAAGTAAGAACCACTATCAGAGGGTACTGCAGATTTTTTTTTTTAATTTAACCCCAAAAAGCAGTTTCAGCTGGCAACATGAAATTTTTCAGACATGTTAATCAAAAGTAGACCCACAAAAATGTCTGAAGGCATCATATCCAGGAAGACGGAGGAAATCTGCGATTTTAGTATGAAGTGACCATTTTTTGGCTAGTTCATAACATTTTTCAGATTTGTCTGTCATGAGTAGACTCATTTAAAAAAAAAAAGTCTCAAGAAGCCACATCCAAAAAGTCTATTTTGGTTCGAAGCAGCAATTTTAGAGTAATTTTGAAAAACTCCTAGATTTGCCATTCCAACCTTAACATCATAAACAACTTTGTTACAATCCGTTCTTCCGCGGGTGGTTTGAGTGAGCACATACCTGCATTTGATCGGGTTTGATGGAGAAGGCTCCCTGTTATTGAACACAAGGAAAACCAATAAACGATTAAACTTTAACCTGAAATATCAATGGGGAAATTCTTTCGGGAAGCAATCAAGACGCAGGTGAAATATTGGGCTCGTAAAAAAAGGTTACAACTGACAATGATTACACGGAGTAGAACCGTAAGAAAACAAGAAACTCACAAAGGACATGTTCATCCTGGTGGCCTGCAAAGTCCAGCGAGAACCCTGGAATCAAACAATGCGTTGTTAGCGTCGTTTGCGCTAAGTTGAATCGAAACGTCGGGTTGTGGGACCTGCTGATCAAAGAGGGCCCAAAACATCGGCAGAGGAATGTAAAGAATCAGGACTCGCAGAACCATTTTGATTTCCTTGATCAGATGCTTCTGTTCACACAAACAGACAAGAAACAGATTTTTTTTTTAACCATATTAAAAAAACAAAACATTTTGTTAGCCTAATAGCATAATCGTCATTTTTAAGTATATTTGGAGCGATGTAAACGAGCTAAAAGAACTTCCTGTAGTGCTTGAAAGTCATCACTCAACATTTTGTAGACTGTGTTGGAATTTTTTCCTTATTAGCAACATTAGCAGTTAGCGTAGCAAACGGCGTACCGAGTATTTGTCCTCGGCCCAGTCTAGCCAGTGCCTCCTGCTGGACTCATACTTGGCCCTTCTCCAGCGATTCTTGATGGCAAACTGAAAGTGTTTAAAAAAAGATAATCCTCAAAATTGTATTCTTGACAAAAAAAAAAAGAATCATGAAGATGACTCACACCAACGCAGTTGCAGACTTCCAACAAGATGTTGCCCTGTGGAGGATTCCGCCGGTAGAGGCTGCTGCCTAATACGAAAACCACTGTACGAAAAAACACACACTATAAAGCTGCTTCACTTTAAAACGGTAACGTTAATTTAGCGTGCTAACACTTAATGGAAAACACCATAGACGAGGTCAACGCTAGTAGTCACGTGGTGATATTAAAACCCTCAAAAAGCAATAAATATTGGAAAAGAAATGGTGGAGCAGCACGTGAAGACATAAAAAAAAAATAATACTCTTTGGCATATATTCTTTATCCTCTGCAAAGAACAGGTAACATTACTGTGGCCTAGAAAAAGAGGGAGGGAAACCTGCAATCAAACTATGGTCACAAATGAAAATCTAGGGAAAGACGACTTTCAATGTCCTTTTTTTTGGTTTGTTCCTTTTGTTTAAAAAAATAAATACATAAAACGATCACTCTTTTTTTTCTAGTCTGACTTAGAAGGAGGGAAAAAAAACAAGAAAAACAGTGAGGTAACCCTTTAATAAAGTTTCGGTCAAATGAAAATGTGCAAAAAAAGATTTTTTTCATCTGTCCCTTTTTTTCAGTTTGTTTCTTCTGTTGAAAATAAATAAAGAAAATGAATCTTTTTTTGTCTGGTTTGACTTAGAAGGAGGAAAAATACCAAGAAAATAGCAAAGTAAACTTGCAATAAAGTTATGGTCAAATGAAAATGCAGATCTTTTGTTCCTTTTTTAGTTTTTTTTGTTTGTTTTTTGTTAAACAATAAACACATAAAACCGAATGTTATTTACTTTTTTGTTCAAGACATAAATGCATAAAATCCTGAAATGAATACGTGAAAATCCACAAAAAAAGCGTTTGAATTAGGGAAAAAAAGAACTAAGGAAAAACTATTTTTGTTTCTTTTCTTAAAATTATAAATAGATCGAATATCTTTTTTTTTGTCCAGTTTGATTAAAAAGAAGTTTAAAAAAAGAGAGAAAAAGCAAGGTAAATCTGTAATAAAGTTATTGCCATAAATGATTGGTTTGTTTCTTTTATTTTGCATAAAATCAATCTTTTACGTTTGTCAAGCCTGATTTAGAAGGAGTTCAAACAAAAAAAGACAAAAAAAACAAAAACGAGGTGAACCTGCAATAAAAATATGGACATAAATGAACTGAGAAAGAGCAAAGGCAACACTTGAATATGTTGCATTTGTGCATTATTTTCAAAACATATTGTCCTAATGCACTCTTGCATGGTACTAAGCGGCGCTTTCTTTGCGGCTTTTTTGTTTAGACTGCGAGCGGCGAGCCGTGCAGAACGACTACGATGCGCTGTCGCAACCACTCAGGATCAGCCGCTCGACCGGCGGCGAGCAAAAACCACCACGCCGATGTTTGTCAATGTAAAATGTACATTAAAAAAAAAAAGAATCTATTTGTAAGCATTTTTGTCTATTTTACTTCAAAAGTAAATCAAGAGTAGTAATTTGTGATAGTTTTTTGTATCAATATAAGTAATACATTTTATTCCTTTATTAATCGTAGATTTTAGATGATTATCGTCACACGTATAGCACGAAACCACACAGTGAAATTTTTACTCTGTTCACCTCAGCAGTAGGTTTCAAGAAGAAATGGATTCGTGTAACGGAGCAGTTACCTCACGACAATTACCTCGTTCGATTCCAAAGACGTGTTTTTACGTATCTTTCACGAGTCTGGGCGTTTATTTATTTATTCATTTATTTTGAATGTTAGGGTCATTATGAAGAAATGACAAAGATGAGTGTTAAGAAATCTTCAAGTGCTTCAGTTAATAACGTTTACTTATATCCTTTTGTGAAGTGTGTGCTTTTAATCTGTAAGGCCGCACTGTATTTCTGTTTCCTGTTTTACTTACTCCATTGTCATTTGGCTATTAGTGGCGCTGTAGGAAATAAGTGTCTTTTATCGTTGTTGTCGCCAAATTGTTAGCGCGTCTTATACGCGGTAACGTAGAAAATACCAAAATTTAACCGTAAAATTAGAGGCATGTCCTATACACAGGTGCATTCTAATCTTTGGGGTGTTAGGGTATACTATTCGTCTTGAAATTTTTTTTAAAGGCTTTTGCGTTGTTATGATTAAGCGGGCCTGCAAAACTGAGAACCACAGACTGGACAAACCCACGAACAACCCTAACCCTAGACTAAAGCATTGAAATATACTAGGGAGCTGAAATTTCACCCAGATGGTGACAACATGTCAAAGTTCAATATGGCACAACCAGGAGTGCGCCAAAACTTCCAGAACAATGTGGGATAAAATTACTGAACGATGGTCAAAATACTGCACAAGGGTTAAATGAAGAAAAAAATAATGTTGGAAAAAAATGTAAACAATATTTGCAAAATGTATACAGTTCAAAAGGTGGGTCACACCACTGTTAACAGTACTGAATAGGAAAAGTGTAATTGCTCACCTAAGGCCACCATCATGAGAGCGGCAGGCACGCCGAAGGCCAAAGCGTAGCAATCGCCGCCAAAACACTGCACGTCTCCTGTGGGGGGAGGGGCGTGGCGAGGAGGGGGCGGAGTCAAGCTGAGTGGCAACAGCACAAGAGGGGGAGGAAGACTCACCTCTCAGGATGGGGGTGATGATGGTGGAAAGGAGGCTGCCGGCGTTGATGGCCATGTAGAAAATGGAGAAGAACTTCATTCTTTCTTTTGCCTGACGACAAAAAAAAAAGGGAATTAATGGATGTAAACTGTGTTTTAAAACATTTAAAAAGTGTATTTGTATTATAGTGTATTTAATACTATGTCAGATAACTTTACTTTTTCAGACCGATACTAGAACAAATACTCAATTCTGGAGTAGTCAGTGATACCGATACCAAGTACCGATATCAATCGTAGTTTTGATACATAAAACTTCCAGAAAAGAAAAATAATGACATCATTTCAAAGACAACGTTTTAACTAAATACTGCATATAATTGTATGATTTAAAACATACATTCACAAAACATACAATGAAAATGGATTTTTTGAGATCAGTAGGCGGCTCCCAAGTCGGTCAGCCTGCTTCGCGGGCGTCCTCACGTCCAATTTCTCTACTCACATGCTTGTCGTCAAACTGGTCGCCCCCGAAGGCGGCCACGCAGGGCTTGATCCCGCCGGTTCCGAAGGCGATCAGAAACAGACCCGTCATGGACAGAGCGCTAGAGAACATGGACAGGGACTGTCAATCAAGCTCATCTTAACCATTTGCGTCCACTGTTGTGTTCATTTTGTCCCAGCAAAGTGAAATGATGGGACACATTTCACACCAAGCATGTGAGATGTCATAGGAAAGGCCAGGATGTCCTCAAATGAGCACAGTAGTATTTATCAGAGTAATTCAAATGAGTCAAAAGTTATAGACCAGGAACTAGTGTCCACTGCAGTCGACACAATTGAATAAACTGGCAGATCTGTCCAATTGGTAGACGGACTTCCATACATGTGCGCGGTGCTGCTTCCCACAGAAGGAATGGCGCCGACCGATTTGATCACATGACCCAGCACGTAGACCAAAGACAGGTAGATGATGGTCCTGCGAACGAAGACGGGGCGGGCACAGATGCGTTAAACGGACCTCTCCCCGGGCTCATTTTGTGGACTGACTTGAACTTCCCGAGCCAGGAGTCGGCGACGATGGCGCCGAGGACGGGCGTGAAGTAGCAGAGGCTACTGAAGGCGTGATACACCGCCGTGGAAAGGTCGTGGTCCCATCGCAGGTAGCTCAGAAAGTACAATGTCAGCACCGCTAAAAAATGTGGACATTGGGGGGCAGAAAGTAGGAAAGCGCTTAGTGGTACCGAGGGTGTCTCGGGCGAGTGCGAGTCGGGCTTTCCTGACTGTGCCTGCGCAATAGCCGCAGGCCATTTTTTATGACTAAGACGCATGTGAGAGACGCTGTTGATTCACGCCATTCCCGTTGATGAAGCGGACACTCCCACATAATTTGGTGCGGCGCCACTCCCTCATCGCTAAAAACAACCTTTACCACAACAACTTCCTGGGCTGTCATTGTGGCAATCGTCTTTGACAGCTCTTAAAGGGATACCTCATATTTTGCCGTTTTTGCAAGTTCACATTTTGTCTAGAACTAATGCGATAACTACATTTTTTTCCCATGTACAATTAATACATTTAATTTTATTTTCCAATGCTGACGACTGAAAATGAGATCAGTTGTTCTCAAGGCTAAGTTAACGATCAAGAACAGCTCACCTGTTGGTCATGTGACATTCACAAAATGAGCTGTGATGCATCTACAGTCCAGAAATTCATTCCTAGGTAACGTTTTTTTTTCTTTTAGTAAAGAAGTGTTTAAAAATAGTTGCCATTAAATTATTATAACAATATTATAACTTTTAACTTGTCATCGAATGAACTAGTCACTACCAAATACATATTTATACATCTTTACAGAGTTTAGGCATTCAATCCCAGGTATTTAATTAGTTTTGCTCTGTATTAATTTTTCAAATATTAAAAAGTAAAGAATTGAATGAATTAAAGTAAATAATTGAATGAATTGAAGGCAAAATAATAGCTTTTGATTGTTGAAATTGGATGAGAAATTCCCTTTAAAGGCATTAAATACACAAGAACAATGATTTTGTCATCCAAATTACTTATTCACTACCAAAGGCGAGTTCAAACATCTTAAGTGTCCTAACTTTCAATCCCAGGCAGTTATTTACATTGGTTTAGTATTTTTTTTTCAAATATTAAATTGTAACGGAGGAGGGTCGATAAATAGTTGACACTGAATGAATACATTATAGGCAAAAAAAAACACGTTAGTGCTGAAAATGGCTAAATATGTGAATTATCCCTTTAAAGTACTATTTAGTCCCTCCAACGACATGCTAACTGTATCCCTTTAAAGTACTATTTAGCCCCTCCCACACTGCTAACGACTAGCAAAACCTGGTTTGATAGCCCTGTCTTGGCTTGTCCTGTCCAAACAAATTATTGACTTTTAGCTGTTGATAATGGCTAAATAATTGGACTATCCCTTTAAGGTACTACTTAGCCCCTCCCACCACACGCTATCTGGTAGCACTGTCCTATTTGCTAGCTGTGTACAAACAAAAATATTAACTATTTAATGACTAGGTTAATTACCCCTTTAGGGGAATATTTAGCCCCTCCTACCATGCGCTAACAGGTAGCGCTGATCAGCTTGCTAAGCCCAGTCTTGTTTTATCAATTTGTGCAACAAACACAGAAAACTGCTGTATTGATGAACAGCAGCACTTTTTTTTTTCGAAATTAAACTTGCTTAAATTAAGCTTGGCATTTTATTTCTTAGCGTATGTGTGGGTTACCTCTCATGCCATAGTAGGAGAAGCGTTCGCAGAACTCATTGACCACGATGAAGCAGATGCTGACTGGATAGTTTGTCCCACACAGTTTCTAAAAATCAGATTTTTGATCCACAAAAATATGTTAGAATAAATGGGTCTGCTTTTGTGAAATTCTGGTTTCTATTTGAAAAATGTATACAATTTAATGCTCCTGTTTTGTTCTTGGAAATTGTATGGCTTTATTCTTAGAAATAAAATGACTATATCTTGACTTTAAAAGTATGACTGTTCTACAATTACAGCAAAACAAAACAATGTGTTGTTGGAGAATAGCAAGATTACAACCACTTGTGAAAAAAATATTAGCTCTTGTAAATATTAGTTTTTGTAAATATATTTTTTTCTTGAAAAAGTATGACTTAATTCATTGACGGCTTTATGTCTTGAGAAAATATTATCAGGGGATTTTGTTCTCAAAAAACATTATATAAGACCACTTCTTTATATTAACATAAAATAGTTCATCCATTTTTTTCCGTTTGTTCCTTGAAATAACCCGAGAGTCCTGATTGGTGCAAAACAACAATCCCCTCACAAAACAGTTGGCTCATGACCCGGAAGTGAAGTGAAGTGAAGTGAAACATGAATGGGGGGCTCGTGCGCTCAGAGCACCCGCATGTTGCGTCATCTCAGTGACCAACAAGATTTATGCGGTGACACGTAAACGCACCACGAGAGGTGAAACGAAAATTCAACAGTTGAAAAAGTTGGCATGTGAGGCGTTCAATACATTGTTTTAGTGAGGATTTCCAGTGTAACAAAATGTCAACAAAGCCACCGTGATGTCTGATGTGTGCGTAGTGAGGTTTCCCTTGGTGCTTTATTCTTTTAACAGGATGTTTCATTTTGAACAAAAAATATCTTTGAAAAATCACGCCTTTACTTTCATACAAAGAAATGCGCAGTGTGATGCGTTCATGTATTCAACGGACGAGTGGGAATTTAAAAGTAAACCACGTTTTTTTGTTGTACTTTTGTTGTACTGTAAAATTTGCCCTGCGATTTATAAAGGTGCATTATTCTCCTTGTATCTTGAAAAATTGGGACCTTTTTTTCTCGTCAGACGTACAGTGACGTGGAGTTGCGTTGCAGGACTGCCGAGTAAAGTTTTCAGAGGCAAGAATCCAAGCAAAGCTTCCGAGTTGTCTTTTAGTTCACCCCCCAACCCCTCTACTGCTAAATTACGTAATAAAGTTAAGATTTCTTTACCTTGCTCATGTTGACGGCGTCGTGCGTGCAGTCGGTGCAAAGTAGATCCCCCCCAAATTATAGAACACCCACCCTTCACTTCAGTCAGCCTCCTTCTCCTCCTCCTCCCCCGGGCGCCGCTTTTTAAACGTCTTTCCCTCCCGACGATTAACTGATGACGACGTCACCAAGCATGTTTGTCAACAAGTCTTGAGGGACAAACGCAAATTTGCGTGGGTATTCCTCACGGCGTGAGTTGGTGACGTTTGTATTTTAGTTTTAGCGTATGTCACGTGACCGGTAGTGTGTGTGTGTGTGTTGGGGGGTCAACAGGCAACTAAAGTTAAACCAAAACGTTGTATGTTTTTGTAATTTTGTCATATACCAACGTAATATAGAATATCAATAAGACTTGAAAAAAATACTTCATAAGGAAATAATGCAAAATTAAACCACGTTTCAAAATACAGCAATTTAAATGATGGCGGGGTGCAAAATAATTTAAAATTAGATATATTATGTTTTGTAGTCATTTTCACAAAAATTAACTCAATATTTTTTTTTAATATACTATGTTTGCCCTGCTTGCCATTTCAAATCCTCAAATAAATAAGATAACATACTCACCTGTAGGAGATTACGCAGAGTGGTAGAGGTCCCTCCGCTTGGTGCATTATGCACGCCATCGTCAAAAAAAAAACGCTTGTTCATTCAAAGGGATACTACATTTATTCCAGCAGGAAAAAGTTCATATTTTGTTTAAAATTAACTTGACGACCTTTTTTTCATGTGCAAGTAATACCTTTAAAGAAAAACATTTGCCATTGCTGTCGACTGAAAATGACATCACAGTTGCTCGAGACTCGTAATGACCAATCACGGCTCACCTGTTGGTCATGGGACATCCACAAGTTTTGAGGTGATGTCATTTTCAGTCACCAGCAGGTGGTAAAATGTGTTTTTAAAAGTAATAATTGTACAAGAAAAACGATTTAGACAAGAAATTAACTCATGTCAAAGACGTATTCATCCATGTTTACCTGGCATTAAATCCCAAGTACATATTTACGTTTTTTCCCATCAAGTATTAAGTTGAGGGGTGTTTGAAAATAGATGGCACTGTATCAAATAAGAAAGGCAGTACAATAACTTTTGAAATCAATTTTTAAAATTCATCAAGTAATGCATTCAATGCCAATTACACATTTAAGAGTCCAGATCTTCAATATTAGTTATTTACAGTTTAATTAAGAATTAAAATTCGGAAAAATAATCACTTTTTACTGCCGAAATTTGCTATTAAGCAGAGTAAACCTTTAAAGGTATTAATGGTACATTAAAAATAATTTTGTCATCAAATTATATAGACCCTCTTTTTTTTTTTTTACTTCTGAAAATGGTTAAACAAGTTATGTATTCATAGCCAGCATACATAGTAACGCGTCACACGTTCGTGTCAAAAATAAATTTAGTAAATAAATCACTGTGTACTTTTGAGGTGATTATTATAGCTTGACTTGGTTTGAATTCTATCAATGGCTCGTCTCTAAATAAACTGGGTAAATAAATCCTTTTTAATTCCTATTTTACCTGCTAGACAAGTTTTTCTTGCCCTAATTTTACATTCCTGTGGGTGGACGTGTTAGCCTGCCGCTAAGCGGCGAATACTGGTATTACAACCTGAAATTGATCGGGCCACATTAGCAACATTTTTTAGATTTTAAAATTTATTGAGAGACACTCCAAAGTGGGCAAGTTGCCCATCCCTACGTTCGCCGAAACAGCATGTTTGATTGACAGGTAAAAGTTGTCCTCGGCAGCCTCCGTGGGGAGAAAAAAGCTTGTCATGATTTTGAAATCATTTCACACATGCACACAAACACACACACACACACACACACACACACACACACACACACACACACACGTTTGTTTTGTGTACTGTGTCATGTCCATTATCTTTGTCTGTCCAGGAAGAGGAGATTGATGGGCGTGGCCGGGCATAGCAGGGTCCTGGTGATGGGTTTGACGGGACCGGTGCTTCTCGGGTCGGGTCTCACCTCAAAGCGAGTGATCAACTTTGGAAACCAGACAAAAGCTCGCTCAGTTGTTGTTTTTCTTTCCCCAAACCCGAACCCTAGTTTGAAAACCTACCGCGGACAGCAGCAGGTACATTTCTAGCTCGGCCACCCGCCGACCCAGGCAGGCCCGGATACCGAACCCGAATGGCACAGATCCGAATGGGTGTTGATGCTGTTTGGCGTTCTCTTGACGCAGCCATCGCTGAGGCAGAAAGCGATGGGGCTCAGGGAAAACGCTGTCGTCGTGGGAGACGGCGTAGTGGCAAAGGTGGAACAGAGTCTGCGGACACCGTAATGTCAAATGAGGTCTGATCCAGATTTAAACCAGAAAATAAAGGATCAGTGAAAATGTAACATGCGAAGTCTCATTTATCATCTAATTTAAAGTGTAAAATGTCTAGACAATGTGTGATCCAGATGTGTAATTAGGATCAAATCTGGATCCATGCTGGAAATGAAGTGCCCAGACTGTTGGTCTGATCCAGATATGCGATCGTGATCAAATCTGGATCCATACTGGACGTAAGGATCAGTGAAAATGTAACATGCGAAGTGTCATTTATCATCTAATTTAAAGTGTAAAATGTCTAGACAATGTGTGATCCAGATGTGTAATTAGGATCAAATCTGGATCCATGCTGGAAATGAAATGCCCAGACGGTTGGTCTGCTCCAGATGTGCAATCGTGATCAAATCTGGATCTATACTGGACGCAAGTAAGGTATAAAATGTAATTATTATGTCCAGATACTTTTACAAGTTATAATTTGAAACCTTTCAGGTGTGGCTATTTATAATCAGTTTAAAACCAGATCATATCCAGATTGCTCATTTGGTATCAATTTAACAAAATCATTTCAGAGTTGAGTCAATCAGAAAGTTCTCATTATGATGTCAGACCATTTTTGATCCACATCTAATTTCCTCATTATGTCACTTTGGCATAAAAATTGCAGGTGTTGATCGTCAAACCAAGTTTGATCCAGATTACACATTTGCTATCAGTATAAATGCACTAATGTAAAATGTGACTTATCATGTTCAGACACTTGTATACTGTACAGTAGCTGTCAAATTTGTCATAGGTGGCTGATATTTGCCAACGTAAGCCCAAATCAAGCATGATCCAAATTTGTGTCAGATGGCACTTTTGTCGTGAATGAAAACACACCATGTAAAGTGTGACTTCAACTTAAACGTTTTGCCATATTTGCATGTATTTGATTTCTTACCCTTTTGGGAAAGAGATGACCCCCCACCACAATCTCATTTTCCACAGTGAGGCGAGCGTTTCCCGGTACGACAGGGTAGAGCCTACGCCAACCACACAGCAACTTAGCTGTGTTTTAATAATAACAACAATAATAATAAAAATAAACAGATATTCGATACCGCAGCGTCTCCTTAACGACGGCCTTCAGGAAGGGCATCCGGTTGATCGCTTCGGCGGTGGGCATCCCGCGGGAGGCGGGACAAACGGCCGAGACTTCCCGGTGGAGTTGGTCCTGGATCCCAGGCTCCTTGGCCAGATGGTACAAAGCCCACGAAATTGTGTTGGATGTCTGGAATACAAAATATCCGAATAAATATATCATAAAGTAAAAAAGATGAACATACAACTGACGACCTACAGCGACAATTAGCTTTGCATGATTACTTGAGGAGTATTTCCCAAATGAATATTAATTGTAGAAATTTGGAGCCAGACCGTGTCGACTCCCGCCAGCAGGAGTTCGGTGATGCTTCCCAGGATCTCGGTGAGGCTCATCTTGTCGCTGAGCAGCAGGTGAGTCAGGTAGGCGCCCTCCACCTCGCTATCCACCAGCCCCGCCTTCCCGAGCTCCGCCAGCTTCTTCTGCACCAGCTCCTCAGCTTCAAAATAAGAATTACAGTAATGGAAGGAAATGCTGAGCAAAAATAAAATACAAATATTGCTTATTTCTCACTTTTGCTGTATTATGTCGTTAATTGTTCACGTTAAATTCATTGGGAATTTAACTGTTTATGTTTGTCATATTTTCTAACTTTCTTTTAATATTTTATGAAAATTTTGTAAATATGGGATTTGGCAAACGTTCATCTCTAAAGTTATAATTAAACATAGTTGAAATGTAACGCTACTCATACTTTAGGCAGCAATTCTCAAAATGTGATGGAGTGGGTTCCCTCTAGCGGTAAAATAAAGAATTACTGTCTTTTTTTTAGTACATTTACATAGAATTTTTTGAACACTTCGAAACATTCAGGTGCAGTTTTTCTCTAACATTTATACATAGTGAATTTTTGTATTTCCTTTTATTTAATACTGTGCTCTGGGATTTGATTTAAAAACATTTGAATTGAATTGAAATCAAGTATAGAGCAGTGAGATTTGAACAGGTTTTCTGTAGGTATTTTTAATGAAATTTTAAACTTATTGATGCCGATTTTAATGCAAATTCAAACAAATTTAATGTAATTTTATTTCATACATATGTGAGTGTGTATGTATTTACGTATATATGCATATACATGCAAGCATATATACATATACAGATATACAGTATATATATATATATATATATATATATATATATATATATATATATATATATATATATATATATATATATATATATATATATATATATATATATATATATATATACGAGGTACATTTTTGCTTTCAAATTAAGAGCTAATTATTAATATATAAGCTAAAAATGTAGCTTAAAGTTTCATGAATTTGACACTGAGTTTTGAAGTTCTTTTTTTTCCATTCCAAAAAATGCTTTGGACAGTTTAAGGCAAACAAGTCTGAAAAATATTTTATAGGGGGAACATGATTGAAAAAAGGTTGAGAAGCACTGTTGTAGATGCAGATGAACTTTGGATCTCGAAGAAGGTCATGTCAGACTATTCGTCTATTGACACGAAGCGGATTCAAGTCCTCAAATAACTCGTGTTTGTGTTCATTTACAAATGTCAGCTAGTTTTACTTTCTGCACATGGAATCATTGACAAACAAATAACAAAAAAAAATCCATGATCGTGTACTCACTCTCACAAATTCAGCCATGAAATGAACATTTGACTGAAATAATTGAGTTTTGCGCTTGCTTGCGTGTGTTTCTTGCTATGCTATACTTGTGAGGACCACTGTAAGTTTTTTTTTTGTTTTTTTCGCAACATAGTGAGGACATTTCGGAGTTGAGGACATTTAGTTTGGTATAGCTGAACAAATGTGTAAGTGTGTGTGTGTGTGTGTGTGTGTGTGTGTGTGTGTGTGTGTGTGTGTGGTGTGCTCACAGATTTTGAAGAGGTGGTCCCAGACGGCCACAAAGTTCTTCCAGAAGGGCAGGTAGGGCCAGTAGCGCTTGGGGAAAAGGATGACGATGGACGACAGACGGAACATTTCTCCCACTGACCAGATGAACTTTTGTGTTTCCTCGGGAACGTCCTGCTCCAGGCAGCCCAGACGCGTTTCGAACAGAACCGAGCAGATGCCTGAAAAAAAAAAAAAAAAAAAAGCTAAAAAAGTGCTTTTTCCATCCTGTCCTGGTTTTTTCTCTTCCTTCCATCCATCCTTGCGTCCTTTCTAACCTTCAAAAGCAAACTTGTAAAGTTCTTCAGTCACATCAGGCACCAGGTCAGCTGGGCCGCCATCTTTGTTGCTGTTTTGGCGCAAGTGGCGGAGTCGATCGACAAAGTCGGCCACCACCAGGTTGATGGTGTCAGCGTAGGAAGCCACGTGCTTGGGCTTCAGCATGCGAGGATTCAAGATGCTGCGTATACGCTGCCAGTTGGCCCCCAATCTAAGAAACACAGAAAACCACCACAGACAGATAGCTTGAAAGCTAACATGCTAACTTTTTTATGTAATGTACTTTCTCCTTTTCAGAATAGCCTTTGACTAAAAACAAAATCTTAATATGTACAACTACATTCTCTTAACTTTCTTTAGATTCAAAATATTCCAATTTTTTTTTGTTTTTATGGAATAATCCCTGTGTCATAGTTATATTAGCCATTTGCTTAGCCCTTGTGCAGTATTTTGATCATTTTTGGATCATTTTCCAAATAATTCTCACAGTATTTTAGCCAAGGGTTGGCACATTCTTGGTAGTGATAACTAAGTGGTCGTGCCATGTTGAAATTTAACATGTTGTTACCATCTAGGTGAAATTTCAGCTCCCTTGTGCCTTCTTTCGATGATTTCGCTGGAATGCCTTTGGTAAAACGTCAAAAGAATGGACAAAATAGTGCACAGGGGTTAAAATTAATAAAATATCAAATAACATGCTCAAAAATTATTATTCCATTATATCTTCTCAAACATTAGCCTCAACATACGTTTTAATGTGATAGATACTAATATATCCTCATTAGAATAGTCTTCTGCGTTAAAATCGTAAAAAAATACTAGTGCATTCTCAAGCTTTTTTTGTCAAATTATAACTTTAGCAAACTTTAGCCTGAAAATATTTAGATTTTTTTTTTAACGGAATAATACCTATTTCATCCTTGTCTGATTAATTTTCTGCTTAAAACTAAAAAAAGTACAATTACATTCTCTTAGCCTCAAAACATTCATATTTTTGAATGTAATAATACTACTTTATCCTCAATCCTATGATGTTGCCGGTTTTTTTTTGCAACCTTTATTTCGTCATTCTGGAATTGTTTGTTCCGGCGTTGCCGAAACACAGCGCGTCACGCTACAAGTCGGACTGGAAAAACCGAATGCCGACAAAGAGTAAAATGAAGAGCGGGGCGCCGCCAGGCCTCGTCGCTGCCACTCACTCGGTGAGGGGTCCGTGGGCTTGGTTGCGGACCTCTCGGTAGTGCCTCCAGTGCGGCATGTCGGTGCGGACCGGGTGTCGGCCCTCCTGACGCAGGACCTGCTCGATGAGCTCGGCGCTGGCCACGTTCACCACCACCAGGGGCCCGTACGTGGATTTCCACAGGGGGCCGTACAACTTCTTGTGCTCAATCTGGAAGCAAAGCAAGCGGCGTCGTTAAAAGCGCTCATATTAGCTGAAGATTTTGAACTTTTCTCGTTATATTACTTCATCCCTTAGCTCATTCGATCCCAAAGACACGTACAGTACTTGACTAAATGGGAGTCTAAAAATGAATGGTACTAATCCACCAACGAATGAATTTCTAAAGTGCCCTTTTTTCAAACGAGCAGTATATAAACAAGGCTTCAAGGCTTGGTACTGACAAAAATTAAGAATAAACTAAAAGGAATAAAGGAAATAATAATTAAAAGAAATGGCACACAGGGCAACACGGTCAACTTACTTGCTGAGTGCAAATCAATGAAAAAAATGGAAGCCTACTTAGAACCAAGCACATTATTTACTTTGAGGCAAATTTGAATCAATTAACAGTAAAAATTTTCCGTCATCATTGGATTTTTCAAAATTGGTCTCAAATGACAGCTTGCAATATATTAGGAATCAGGAGAGAAACTCAACGCCATTTCACACTGGTAAATAATACATTGGGGTGAGAAAAGCAGAGGCTTTTGTCATGCGAACATGTGGGTGGGAAACATTGCCCTCAGGTGGTAGGATGACAAAGTGCTTTTAAAATGTTAATATCATAGAGGATCATCTTAATTAATCGTGGCGGCCAATAACGTGCTCTCGATTAAAATGTATTTATTTATTACCTATAGTAATAGTTACCATAGTACTTTAAGCCTCGTGCAGTACTTTGTCCAGTCCTTTAATTTTTACATCAAAGGCATTTCACACCCAGGGGGAAAATAATGAAAGATGACACTAGGGAGCTGAAATTTCACCCAGATTTGTGACAATGTGTCAAAGTTCAACAGGGCACAACCATTTAGTTATCATAGTAGAGAGGATAAGAAAATGACCCCATAATAGTCGAAATACTGCACAATACTGCAAATATCTCAAGTAAGTTTAGTACTTTAATACCTAATCAATTACTGTTGCTAATACTTAATCAATTAGTTATTCAATAAGCCCATGTTAGTGAATTACCTGTTTGAGGGGGAAAAAAACTTCCTATGACCAGTATTTCTTTTTTTTTCCCTCTTTTTCTGCAACATGTTGTGACTTGCATGAGCCTGTTCATTGATCATACATTTTGGCAGACGCTCAAATTTTAAATATCTAGATAACATAAACCACCACACGGGTTTTTTTGCCATTAACATAACATTTTCTGACATTTTTTCTGTAGTTCTTTTGAAGGGAAGTCACAGAAGGAACAAACGCGTTTTTAATCAAAATCCTCGACTTCTCTGTTTTTCTTTTTCAGCTAGATTTTGCAGATGTCTGACTTACAGCAGAAAAAAGAAACGATAAGAACCAAACCTTATCGCTGATCATTTTCCTTTGGGAAAATGCAGTGTTGATATAGCCCTCGGAGATAATATTCCGTCGGCAAAATGCGAAAGAGGGCAGCAACGAAAAGTCCGATCTAAAAGTAGAGGTGCGAAGATTCGAAGCCGGCCGGCCTTCTTACTTGCATCTGCTGCGTGGTCTGGAAGTATCCTTTGCCGAAGAGCCAGTAGAGCGTGCTGAGAAAGCTCGGCCCGCCCAGCTCGTCCATGGTCTTCACCCGGCCGTCGCCGTCCGACGTCTCGCCGGCGCAGGTGGACGATGCCCCGGGTACGGCCGCCGTCGCCTCCGGCATCTTCGTGTGGATCCAGCGGCGGGGCCGGTGAGCCCGCAAGACGAAGCCCGTGAGCACCTTGGCGAGCATGTCTCGCTCCTCTGGCGCCGAGATCCTCGCAGCTTTTCTTTTTCTTGCCAGCGAATGGCGCGCCGCGCTGGGAAAATATGCGGACTTTGACACGGAGTGACCCACTTTGCGCACACAATGAGTGACATGAAGAAACAGGTTGCTCGGATTAAAGTGTTCGGGACTTGAAGAACGTTGCGTCAGTGCCAAAAACTATCAACGTTATTTAACCCGGTGACTCACAGTTGGGTGGAAAAAATAACACAATTATGTGTCCGAAAGGGACACGGCTTGGGGTCAAACTGACCCAATTTTTCACGGTGTACAAAACGGTCACATTTTTTGGAGATTTGTTCATCGTGAAATTTCACTAATTGTGATGATGCTGCCTATGCATGTAATGCAGTTGAAAATAATTGTATCGGTTTTTTTTTAATACGCAGGTGGGCAGTAGATCGCTACCGACGGACTGACTGACGGGACTGCCATTTTGCTGACTGTCGACTAAAACAGACGGAAGAGTAGTTCGCCATTTTAATCCACCTGTCACTATTGATAACGGTATATCTTCTCACTTGGTATAATATTCCAAATTTGAGAGAAATGTTCTAACTGCAATTTACCCCTTTTTGGAAATCAAATTTTCTAAGGGCTCCCATTGCAAATGTTTGCGAAAACAAAAAAATCAATAAAACCAAACGTGCCCTTTTTATTCACCAACAGTAATAAAAATTGCACACCTCATAACAAACTAGGTCAGTAGATAAGTGGTTTTAAGATGAGTTTTCTTGGGCGTTTGAATCCAGACTTCAGCCCTCCCTGTATGGTGTTTGCATGTTGTCCCCGTGCTTACTTGCAATTGCTCCCACATTCCCAAAGCCTACGTATTAGATTCTTTGAAAATTGTCACTGTAAATGAATATGAAATCTTGTATAAATGTGACCTGTGATTGGCTGGCGACCAGTCCTGGGTGGGCTCAGTCTGTCACTCACAATCTGATTGGATCAGCTTCAGCACGCTAAATGAGATTAAACGGTATTGAAAATGGACGGCTGGATAAAATGTGGCAAACTCCATTAGTATTTTGCGGGCTTTATTCATGAAAGACACATGAGGCTAACAAGTAGTATTTAATATATACTCATTAAAATAGTTTAATTCTCCTTTTTTTTTTTTTTTTTTTTACAAATGAGATAAACGGGACCGGTCGAAAGACACAAGCGCATTACAGAGAGAAGAAAAAAAAGAAGGCAGCTCAGTGGTGCTAAGCAGCTTCCGATTGGTCAATCTGTCGGCGATGAAAAGTACATCAAATATATTGTTTTTCTATGTCCTTTGCTGCTTGGAGAAATAAATTCATGATTGGAATTCAAGTATCGCAGGTTTAAAGTTACAAGGCATCACTGACCTGGTCAAGATCAAATTGGGAAAAAAAAAACGTTGGCTAGCTACACTGGCAACAAGCTACAGTGGCAATTAAGATATGTGAGCAGCTGGCTATGTTAGCAACAAGCCAAAAAAGAGACAAGGCACGCTAGCAATTGGTTAAATTAGCAATAAGCATTGACTGCCAATAGATCAAAGTGATACAAGATACGCTAGCAGCTGTTCAGATTAGCAACCAGGCAATAGCTAGCTCTTTCAAGAACTAGCTATAGCAAAGATGCCGTGGAGGCAGCTCAATTCAGTAGCAAGTGGCTATGTAAATAGCACAACTAGCTAAAGCAACAATTACACATACTATAAATGCTTAGCAACTAGCCACTGTAGCAACAATATGTGATGATATGTTCGCTACTCGTTAAATTAGCAGCAAGCCACAGGGGCAACTATTGACGTTGTTACCTCGAGGTGCTAGCGACTAGCTAATTAGCTACAAGCCTTGGAGGTTACTACACTGGAGACTATACAGTAAACTGGCACTGTTAGCAAATAACCACAGAGGTAACTAGCTACACTGACAACTAGATGTGCTAGCATTTGGCTAATTAGCAACAAGCCATGGTGGTAACTTGCTGTAGCTAAATGGGTTAGCAATATTAGCACCACATATGGTGGCAACAAGCTACATTAAGATTACCAAAAGTCAGCATTGCAAACAAAATCAGTATCATTTTTGACTAAAGGCTAACTTGATTTCTCAAGAATGGTTTTTGCTGACTTTGGCTTTCTGACTTTTTTTTTTTTTTAATATCATCAGTTTATGTCATCGTTATAGCAATAAATGATGTTTTTGTGATTTAGTTTATAGGTTCAGGTCCTATGCAAGAGAAGGATTTTGGGGAAACCCTGAGCTATGATGCTAAGACAGCAAATTTAGATTTGACGCTGAATTTGAGCGAATTGTAAAGTTTGGTCAGCGTGTGATCATTAAGGCAATGAGGGAACGAAGGAACGCAGGCAGGGATATAAAAAAAAAAATAAATTAAGGAAAGTTTACATACAAGATGTGGCCATGTAAGGCACATACTGTAAATTACCCATAATGCCGAACTGAAATGTAGAACCACTGCAGTGGGCCCTTTAAGACTTGATTGGCGGACATGTAAAAAAAAAAAAAAAAAAAAAGTATCCCAGGATTCCTGAACACATCATTACGAAACAAAAGGAACTGGATGAGAAAGCGATGGAAGTTAGCGGACGTCAAGGCTGGCGATGGCTCAGTCGCTTTCGCTGCCCGATTCGCTTAACTGGAGATCGTTTTCTGCAAGACAAAAACATGCAGTGTGTTAAAATGGATTGATTCATTATATTATTTTTGATCTTGCCTATTATAACTATTTGCATTTAACTTTCTTTAATCATCTCATTTGTTGTATTATTTTAACTGAAGACGTTTATTCAATAATCTCTTTTATGCTATGCTTTGAAGTCATCATTACATTACTCTTTATTAAAGGAAACTTATTAATTCCCCTAATTACTTGTTGGGGTAATTGTAAATATAGTGATTATACATTTGCTACAATTAATATAACTGCTTTCAATGAAGAAATGCTTTGCTGTGAGAAGGACAGATGTCACTTCACTAAAAAATACCTTGCAGAATGTCTTGCTCCATGAAATGTTGTGCCACATATGTACTAATCTTCCACCTACACATGCGCACACATAGATGAACAAATACGCTGGGTTCCGGCCGTGCTTTTCAACCCGGCTGCACTTTGGCGCTTTTAGGGCTGGAACCTTCATGTAACCTAGAGACCTCCGAACCAAATAAAAAGAGAGGGTTCGGAAAGACAAAATTGTATTTGTGCAGTCCTTCACCGTTCTCCTCATGCGTGAGCAGAAAAGAATGCCTTTTCTACTTCTTTGTTTATAATTTTTCACAAATGTATTTTGGGTGAACTTGACAGTACTGTACAGTATTACACTATTTCCATTTACAGTATTTTAAATTGTCCCATGTTAAAAATGATGTATACTACTTTTAATATTCATGGCATTAATGTACCATTCTATACGTGCTTCCATTTATAGTATTTTGAATGAATTATATCTTAAACAATAACCATATTTTGTGTTTTTTTAATGCTACTTTTTAGGGTATTTATTATACGCATCACCATTTTTCTAAGTCACTCACTTAGCTCATCACTACCATTGATGACTGTAAAGATCCAATGTACCTGCACGGCAATATCAAAAATCCAAAAATAACCGGGACGACAATGAATGGCTTAACAGTAGCAGCCATTTTTAGACCCTCCATTAGCCAAACCTGCGACTGAATGACTCACCTCTCAAGAAACGTAAAAACACATCTTTGGGATTGAATGGGTTAATAATAATGTCGTGATATGTAGTGGTTACTCACTGAGTGTGTTCATGAGCCCTCCCCTGCCTCCTCCTTCCCTGTCTCCCTCCTGCTGGTGACTGTTGGTGGTAAGGACGGGCATGCTGTGATTGTTCTGGGTCACCGCCGACGTTGGGGGCGCCGTGGAGCCGGCCCGTTCGTCCTCAGAGTCGCTACTACTGGAGCTGTCGTCGCTGCTGGAGGACGAGGAGCTGTTGGAGGAGCTGCCGCTGCTCATCTGGTCCATGACGCGAGCCTCCGCCATCAGTTCTGCACGACAGCGCAATTAGACAAAAAACAGTCACCCCTCCCTCAAAAAATACATACTGGGGGGAGGGGCAATGAGAAGGCAGGAAATTGCCACCTTTTTCAATGTCATCCAGGGGTGACGCGGGTGACGTCTTCTCCTTGGGCGGAGAACTTTTGGATCCTGCTGAGCTCTTGCTTCCACTCCCACTGCTACCGCTATTGCCGCTCTTCATCTGCTGACCCAGACGACTGGTCTGCTGCTCCATGCGGGAATGAATCTTACTGCTGCCCTCCGCCCTGGAACGCAAAACAAGAAGCCAAAGAAAGAGTGAAACACTACTCAAGTAATACAAGTGATAATAATAACAAAAAAACGAACCTGGTCTTCTTGACTGCAATGTTGCTGCTGAGCTTCTCCAGTCGGTACTCGCCGGTGTCGTGGTTGACAATAAGGATGCACTCCTTCGTGTATGAGCGCTTGGAGCCCTTGAAAACTGTCACTGGAGCACTGGAGCCCTAAAACACATTTTGAAAGAAAAAATACTTGAAAGCTGTAGGGAAGAGAAGAGAAAAAGTCTCACCTCTAAATTGGGTAAAGTGATGGTGACTTGCTCTCCTTTTCCCACTTCCAAGTCCCCTTCACAGGCTGTGTCAATCGAAGCTGGTTTGAAATCATCTGGAAAAAAAGTGGAGACTTTTTAATCAAATGAATGATATTTATATGAATTTAGGGAACTAGTTTACCAAAACGTCACAAATACGACAGAATAATGATAAATTCGGAAAAAAAACATCGACGTGAAAAAAATTCACCGCAGCCAAATGTTGTGGTACCGTCAATGCATTGCCACAAGATGGCAGTGTTGCCTTACTGACAGTAGGCTAACACACGAGCTAGCATTTGACAGCTGCTTGCGGTAGTTTTAAGGGTGCCTAACACATCAAACATAAATTAACAACAAAAAAATCGAAATCGACGTGAAACGCGAGGCTAGTACACATACACCCAGGTGACAGTTAGTCTTGTTGAACCGGGACTTTTCGAATAACAAGGAAATAATCTGCGAGTTAGCATGCTAACTATTAGCCCGTGTGGGGAAACAGGAAAAATAACCACATTGCAACGGAAGCGTTAAACTTACATCGAACGGTATGGTAAGCACTTTTGGGGTGCTTCTCGAATGTCTCCCCCAATTTCAAAACGTGCTCCTGGTTGTCGAAGTTGGCGTAACTCGTTCCATTCATCCTGAGAGTTTGGCCAGATGTAAACTTTTGGCTGATTTTTAAAAATTATTCGACGGCCATGTATGTAATGTAAGGTGCCGAAGAGCTCCGCCTTTTTTCTTTCTGATTGGATAGGGGTGGACATAAACGTGTACCCATTGGCCTACAGCCTGTCAATCGGAATGACTTTAGTGTTTAGTCATGAAACGGAAGAATAAAATTGGTCTGCGTCGCAAGTATTTTACACTAATCTTAAAATATTCCTAGAAAATATTTTTTAATTTCTAAGTATAAACATTTCAACATTATCAATTATAATAAATAAACTGTTGTAACTCACAATCTAAATTTAACCAAAGTACCGATAAAAAAACACACGGTTTCTCTTACTATTTACTAGCATGACAAATGTTGCCATAGTATGAATTAATGAATCGTTTTATTTTGCTAAAATAGGAAGTCAAATTTATCTGTTAAAATGATAAATTTCCCGTTATAATGGGAAGCAAATGTGACATTTATTCACGTTATAAAACAAAATTGATCACATTGAAACATGAAATTTATACAGTTATATATTAACACTGAATTGACACTGTTTTATGTGGTGGTAAAGGCACTATGTTTAGTAGCATGTTTTTATTTTAATTTTATTTTTTTAACAGACATCGGAAAGTAAATTCCAATCCCCACAGATAGATTTCTCGTGGCGAGGAGCAGCATGACTCAGATGTAAAGGGACAGCAAAAAGAGGCTAATCGGGAAATAATCTCTTTTTCTGCCTTTAAACGCCTAATGAATCTTAAATGGGGAAGGGGTTCCATCTGCTGCCTTTCTAATAAAGGATCAACATTGTGGCCTAAGAATCGGCTTTTGGCCACTTGGATTTATCCGTTGCTCAGCTTTACTTGGATAAAGCTGGTATGCGCTATAGCAGTATATCATCTGTCTGTCAATCAATGGTTGCCGTGTTCACTTTCATTGAGCATAAGGGGAAATCCAGCAGGGTTCCTGTTTCCATGTGGCCGGTAGACCATCACCCGCCACCCCCACCGGCCCCCCTTAGACAAATCAACAGTCAAACTCAATAAATCAATATCATTAGATGAAGTAAGCCCCCCCTCAAATCAATGGAGGGCCCCAAAGTAAAATTTTGCTTGGGGCCCTATAGCTCATCATCATCATCATCATCATCATCCTGCACTGTGGGGGTTGCCCCCTGCGTGGCGGGAGGTTTGCGTATCCGGGCAACCGTCCACCATCTTAACAATAGCCTCGTTCCAGGCACTGCGTCAAAGAAATGAAGCCGACAATCCTCGTTTCCAGCTCACTGATTTGACATACGTCTTATTACAAACGTCAAAGACGATTCAACTTGCGCACCTTTTCACAAGAATCCTAACATATATCTGAGTCAACAAAACGTAAAAAGCATTTTTGGCAACTAGCAGTCAGTTGCAAGTACGTTCTTATTTGAAAACCACTGCCGTCATTTTATTGTGACCATCAAAATCATTGCAAGCCTACTGCACGTGTTTTTATAAAAACGTGTAATTATTTTACTCTTTTTAAAACGTCAAATGATTTCAAAACTTCAGTTGAGCTAACACATTTTCGTAAACATCAACATCAAGTACGAATTCAGTGTTTACACTTTTGTAAACAGGTGTCACATTTTTATGTACGCGTCAAAAACATTGCAATCAACAGCAATGCTTCTGTAACAACGTATTATGATATGACTTGATTTTGATGATTTTTTTATGTCATTTTATTTCAAAACTTTAGTAGCTAAAACTAGGTTTTCTAAGCCCAAATATCAATTAAAACTTTATTGATCATGCTATTGGTTGAGCAGCGTGCATTTTTAGAAATCTTGAGGGTACTTAACTCATTCAATGCCAGGGACGTATTTTCACGTTCTTTAAGAGTCAGGACATTAAATACCAGAGACTTAAGTATTTAATCCATACTAAAGTACATTACAGACAATAATTTTCACATATTTAAGGATTAATTCGAATCTTAAGTGTCTAGGATTAAATGTGCGGACTCTTAAAAAAAACGTGAAAATACGGCCCTGGCATTGAACGAGTTAACATTCAACTTGACACACTTTCGCAGCTATCAGACATCGTCTTTGTTAAACTGAGTTTTGAATGTTTTTTTTTTTTTTAAACCAGCGTGGCTGAACGCATGCTCCAGTAGTAAGTTTTCATTTTTGCGAGGCGTACGTGAAGGCAGCACAGTTCCCAAGGAGAAAGCCGCAAAGAGAGAGGTCGCTCGGAAAGGATCCTTCGCTTAAAACGAAACAAAACTAAAAGAACCAATCATATATTTTTCTTTTTCTAGTTTCTTCCGCTCAAAAATCAAACAAGTCTTGCTGTCAGGTGCAGCTTGTTGAATCTGCAACCCACGCTGGGGGCGAAGGGAACTAACCCGCCATCCGCCTGCGATGGAGGTGACGGAGATCAACTAATCGTCAGTGAGTACGCCTTTATTGACATTTTCTTGCAGAAATACAGCAGTGTTGGGCAAAATAACACGATGTGGCCTCGAAACTAACCCTGCTTGATCTGATCAATCAGATGGTGATCCAATATCTTCTGTAAACCAAAGTCTACTGGTTTGTGTTCACTGTAGTGTTAAGTTGGCACAATTAACTGATTTTCATAATCGAGTATTTTTTAGACCCTTTATTTAACTTGAAATTGTCCAAATCCTCCAGTTGCAGCTCATTAACAGTAGCAGATGTCTATTGTCCTTCATGAAAGTTGGTTGAACATCGTTTGTGTTTATTCTGAACAAGATATACAAAGATTCACTTTTAATTTGAAAAACTTTTAATTTGGAAAACTAAGACCGAACTAGTAAATTGAATGAGTTTTGAAGAGTTGGCGAGTGCATCAAAATAATCCAAAAATCCAAATTCTGAAATTTTAAGAATTAAAAATAATAAATCCGTTTTATATAAGTTGTATGTAATATTCGTCTTTTGTTGGATTTGTTTTAAAAAAAAATGTGGACAATTTAGTATTCCTTTGTAACCTATTGTTGTTTTGTATTCTTTTTAATTTAGCAAAACCATCCTACATTAGTAACAATAATTAGTAAGTAAACTAGAGAAAAAATGTTTAGTAATACACACAGACACACACACACACACACAAATAACAGATATTCGATTAATAACTTTGAACATCGGTTTTTGGTCTGTATCCTTTGACTAATTGGGGCTAGCCTACTAAGTTCTAGTGTCCTCATCAGAGGACATCCTGGACTTTCCAGTGATGTCATGTATTGCCATTAACATTGCTGTCTTGCTGAGACAAAACGGACAATACAGTGGACAAAAGTGCTGCGTCTCAGTAGGATTCATCGATTTAAACAATTTGCTTATTGTTACAATCAACCCCGAAACTTGCAAGTTAGCGGAACTAGCTCGGTCTACAAATTAGTTCAAATTTATGTGGAATTGGCAGCCATTAGAATACAAAATAAATAAATAATTAAAAAAAAGGAAAAAAAATGATTACGTCTAGCAAAAATGCTGGTCAACATTCAAAGACAAATATTTGTATTTTCACATACACGGAAACCTACGACTGTCAACAATTACTTTTCGCGACTTCCCACACGGGATCAATAAGACGCATTTTAATGAGCCGAGGTGGCGCTGGGTTGTTGTCAGACAGCGGTTAACGTGACGGACCCCCTCGGGACGCCAACACCCTCGCCAAGGAGCCACACTCTGTGTTGACACCACACTGGGCGTGCACGCTATAATTAGCATGCATTAGCTTTGTGCCTGACATCAGCTGTTTTGCTCGCTTCATTGACTGAGTGGTATCAATGAGCCCTATCAATATTTACTTATAGAAAAAGATATTGAAATAAATGTAGAAAAAAATAACTTGGACACTTGCCTGAATCAAATTAGGAGGATTTAAACGCATTTAAAACTGTGAAAATGTGAAAATACATCCTTGGTTTGATGCTACTTTTGAGTCAGTGCTCTGCATGAAAATAAAACATGTTTGCAATATTGGAAGAAAAACAAAATGATTGTTGCTGATGATGAGATGTTATTACTTTGGCAGTTGAGTCACAGCTCCGTATGAAATGTGAATTCGCCTCGCGGGGAGTAGCAGGAATGCCAAGGAGACAAAAAGAGAGATTAGCAAACAACCTTGTCATTCCCTCTGTTAGCTTGAATGTCAACATTAAGGATTTCAAGGAATTTTTTTGTGACAAAAACATACTGGACTTTCAAAGGCTAATGTAGCATTTTTTTGTGATTGAGTACAGTGGTGCTTCGTCTTAAAGGAGGAGTCGCCCCCCATTTTTTTCGTTTGGGATACTATATTCAGTGCATTCTGATTAATACTGCGTTTATGGAATATGAATTAAGCATCAAAATACAGCAACAAGCTTGGTGAGCGTTGGAATTCTTGCACATCAAACTCATCGTAGGAAGTTGTTATAGAGCGCATGTGTGTCAGCGTATATTGGCTTACGTAAGCACATGCTGCTTGCGTGGAGTTCCCTAACCACCGCAGATGGAAAATTAAATAATAAATGAGAGAAACTGGCCTACGTACACCGACGTGTGTGACCCATTTACTCACACACACACACATGCTGTCAGCTGGTACCACCTGGTCAGGCCCGGACACCTTTGAGCAAGATTTTTTTGGACTTTTAACCTTTTGTGTAATCCTTTAATCTTTACATCAAAAAGGAAGCTTTGATAGAAGACACTAGGGAGCTGAAATTTCACCCAGATGGGGAAAACATGTTCAATTTCAAACTGGCACCTATCACATGACCATGAGTGTGTCATGCCTTGGCTAAAATCCTGCAAGAATTTTGTGGAAGAAAACGACCCAAAAATTGTCAAAAAAAATGCAGAAAGTGTTAAAAAAATTACTTAATGGGTTTTTAAATTAAAATTCCATTTTGGTGGCAACTTTTAAATATGTTGAGTCTATTATGTACTATTGGCCATAGATATACCTTATAAAGTGGCCGGTGAGTCTACTGAAAAGTGATCTCGAGTGTTACTTTTACTCATCCCGCCATGATGAAAAACTAGACAAGTCGTCACATGTTTGTTGGGAGCCAATAGGAGCGGTCCTTTGTGTGTCCCACGTCCGATTCACTCGACACCGCCCGGGTCAAGATGAGACGGGTCCTCGCGGCTGGATAATTCATGAGAGGGGTCAATTATTTATCATGTGGGTCCCTCGCTTGCCACGGCCGCGAGCGGGGAGGGAGGGGGGAGTGGGCGGCCATGTTTTGTGGAAAGGGAAAAAGCCCAAAAGAACCCGCCTGAGGTCAGTGTCGAAATTATAAACCTGGGAGATCAATAGCAGGGAGCTCAGACAACACGAGTGGGAAGTGGAACTCTACTTACTCATTTTCAAGTCATTAATTAACGCCTCCCACAAATTGATGCCAAAAACCTCTAGTAGGTGCTTTTTTTTTCCCTATTGCACCTTCGTGTGAGGACAACTTCACAAAATAAACAGATCCAGAAAAACACTCACCAGGGGCTTTGAGAGGTGACACGATATGGTTACAAGTCTTTCATTAATACCTCCCTTGTCTAAACCCTACGGTGGCAAACGCGCTGCAAATGGCGATTTTTGTTTTTTAAAATAGCAATAACAATAATAAATAATAAAATTCTGGTCAAATATGTTTTTTTTATGGAAAGGAGCTGGCACCCTTAACTAATGCTAACCTAATATAAGCCAATTAAGCACTGTAGTGCTAACTGTGACCATTGGATGGCAGTGTTTCCACACTTACAACACAGCTATTACCTACATCAATTCTAACTGAAGAATGGAAGTCAATCAATGCCTTTCTCAAATAAATGATTCAATTTTTCACCTCAGGAAAAAAAAAATTCAATATTGTGTCAAAATACAGTAATTGCAGATCTAGAACACATTTGTCAGAGCTGTTAAATGACTGGAGATAGTTTGAAATCATCTGTAAATGGCTCTCTCAAACAAACTAATAACTATGCATAAAAGCATACGATCACACAAAAGTAACAAAAAGCATCGTTTGAGTGCTTGGCTTGACGGTTTCCATGGCGACCACCAGGGTCGTTCACACAGGACATGCTCAGTCGGGACCTCGCCGGCTCGCCGAAACAAAAGACAGCTAGCGATCTCACTCGCACACACGCACTCATTGATTCATTCACATGTGGACTCCGGCGAGGAAGCGAGCTGCAAACACACAACGTGAGTACAAAAAAAAATAAAGAACATCTACCGGCTTTTGATTGTGTCGGCAGGAAAACCACTTTGAAGGGAGCTGGTGGTTTCAAAGACAAGATGAAGCGTACGTGTGCCAGAAAGGTATTCCACGTGCTTCTCTAGTCTTTGAGGTCCTTCGGTTTTGTTCTCTATAGCAGATGACAAAAGGCGTTGTTTTAATAATGAGAGGGTCTCCTTCCATGATTTATACCCGAGCATCAAGCACCTTTCCTGGCTACGGATCCAGAACTCTCGCCAGTGGCTGGAGATTCCGGGGCTGGATTGATGTTTTTCCACCTGACGTTTTGGGTCAGATGGTTGCAAAGTTGGAACACAGAAACGGGACTCAAGCGGTTGTTTTGATCATTTCTATCCAGATCATGTTAGCAGCCACTATTTAACGTTAAACATTATGCAAGAAGGCACTGTGAGATCTTGAAAGCGTTTCTCCATCGCATCTAATTTTCATGCGGTTCTTTTCAAGTTAAGAGCAAATGAATTAGAACATGAAGCAATGTATTGCGAAATTGTGTTACAGTGACTCCTTTGCAGAATGTTGTATGCTTTTATTTTGTTAAGTTTTATATCATTTCATCCGCATTGGTACTAGTGACACAATTACCTACCTGTTCCCCATGAAAAGGGGATGACGGTAAATATATTGTTAAAAAAAAAAATTCCATTGCCTGAATGCATTGCGTGGTGAAATTAATGAAGTCATATGGATGTTAATACTCGTCATGTTTGTGTTACTAGTAGTTGAATAGGTGTCATAAAATAATCGGTAAATATCAGCCAGCCAATTGGTTGATTATTTTTCGCTGATGTTTAAAGGGCTAAAATAATCCGATTTAAGTGGCTGAGGTACTACTATAAATTTGGTTCCAAAGTTTAGAGGTGGTGATGGGTGAAGGCCGATTGGACGCCTCCTCATTATGATTTGGCTGTGGGTTCGAATTGAAAAAAAATCTCACAATCAGTCTATCTATCAAGGCTTATTATTATTAATCATACGCTTTGTAACAAGATAGAGAAGCTTTCCCCCATCTACCGGCTGATGCATTGCTGCCGTGTTTTTCCCATGTGTGTTTCATGCGTGCGTGTGAACGTGATCAGACTGTCAACGTCGGGAGTTGCTGATGTCACCACAATGAGCGTATGCAGTGATGACAACACGCAGTTAGGCCCGCAGCGTCGTTTTATGCCTTCCAGGAAGTGAAACCCTCACCATGAATGAAAAAGAAAAATCAATGCCATTCACACACACACTTATTGACATTCAAGTGGCCGTCGGGCTCATTTCACTCTGTGATCGTTTAGTAATGGCTGGTCTCGCTGTGTCATCAGCGCCTTATATCAATGACTCCAATTTTGGAAGTGAAATGTAGAAAAGATTTCCCAGTTTAATACAATGCTGTGTAAAACCACAATAATGTTAAATATATGTGCAGATATGTTAAAAATGAGTATTATGTGTCTTGTTTTTTTATGCCGTCAATCATACAGCACTGCGGGGACGTGCTGAGGGAGTCACGTCTAGAAATGACTGTCACTTGACAGACACGCTGTTCTACATCCGAGTATCCCACGGGGGGGTTTTATGGAGACGGATGAGTGTGTGTGTGTATATGAGTGTGTGTGTATGGGGGATGCTCTACTTTACATTCATGTGTGTACTGCAGGGTTATGTGAGGAATTTACATTGTTTTAGCCTTTCATTGTCTGCACGTCCCCTGTGGGAAAATTCAAATCAACTTATAGTTAGAATAGACAGTTTCACACAGAGACACTGCATACAGGGGTGGAAATGGCGTTATCAGTAAGTATAAAAGGCGCGAATGAAAAGTACTCACAGTGCCATTTTAGCAACAAGCTGTTGGTACTTTGACAGATCACATCAATACTTCAGTATCTGGGACGCTTAAAGAAATATTTACTGAAAATGTATATTGGCTGTCATTTATCGACCTCCTTGATTTTTAATAATTAGTATCGACCCTGAATGAACCATGTGGGTCTATCTCTTCTTCAAGGCTTCCAGATTAGGTGCGTTGTGTGATGCCAACCTCAGATCTGGCGGAGGAGGAGGAGGGTAGAAGCGGACGTCTGGAGGCCAGATGAAAACGCTGAGAAATGGGGTAGGTTTTTGCGCCACCCTGAGGAGCAACAAGGCGCCAGCTGTTTTGTAACAAAAGATCCCGTTCCTTCGCAGGTTTTCCGAGTGTCCGCGTGAGGGACCGTGGCCAAGGCCATGCGCGAGCTGAGGCCTCCACCACCATGCGACCACCACCCCCGCTTCATCACAGCACCTTCTAGCAGTCCGCCACCCAGTCGCCACTTCTTAACGATGGAACCCTGCGTTTCCTACCTCCCTCCGTCCACCGCCCCCCTTCCTGCCTTTCCCCGGCACCAAGCCGCCGCCCACTACCCCGGACTCCAGTGGTTCCCGCTAGCATCCCGGTGTAACAGCAGCACCGTGGTGTCCAATTTGAGACATTGTCCTGGTCAAACGTCCGCAGAGACTTTGCCAGGACATTCTTTAGATGTCCCAACAGGGGGCAGGCTTTACCGTAGTATGGAAAACTTGAACTGGAACCCGGTTTTGGATTCGGGTCTGTGCTCATCTGGTGAGTTTATTGTGCGCTACACGGCCACTAATCACTGGTATGACGGGCCGCCGGATGGGTCCAACCCGGAGAACCCGGCATACAGCCCCCAACACAGTCCTCGCAGGAAGGATGTACCCAATTTCCCGCAGTTGCTTTTCCCCAGTGGGGTGGACGAATGGGACGCCAGGAAAGGTTTGAGGGAAAAGCTCCGCCTCCAGAGCGCACGCTCCGCAGCGGAGCCTCTGAAGAACCTACCGCTGCGTACTATGGACCCCGCTTTCGTCGAACTGAACCCAAGTTGCCCACCTATGGGCGGCATGCGTCTAGCTTGCCCCCAGGAGATTAAACAGGAAGTTCTGAGGAGACTCGAACTGCGCCGGCAGAACAGCAGCCCCAACCTGGCTCTCCACGAGGGCCCGTGGAGCCCAAAAGTGCTTCCGGTGTCCCACACGGCCGCCCCTATTTTGGGCGGGGACAACGGACACCGGCAAAATATTTCCACCAGCCGTCTGTACATCCCCACCTTCGAGGAGTTCAAAAGGATGAGGATGAAGGAACGGAATCAGGAGTCCATAGCAGGTTCTAATGACACGGGTCCCCTCATGTTCGAGACCGAAACCGGTTCACCGATCCGCACGGGCCCTTCTCCAAGGACCCCATTTCAAGCTTTAAGTCAGGGAGAAGCAGGCGATAATGGTCGGCGTAGAAGGTCCAGTCTGGATCCCGTTGGTTCGGTTCCATTCCCGCCTGGCCGGGACCACAAAGGGCGGCCCTCCAGTTGCTGCCCGGCACTGCTACTGGAGGGAACCGACCTGTCTAGCTATGGAGCCAAGATCTACAAAATGAAGGAAGGTCTCATTGGGTCAGCTTTGGACCTCATCAAGAAGAGGTAAGAAAAATCCATATTTGTACATTCATATTCTATACTGTATCTTGATACCAAAGTCTGTCACCTATGTCAGTGGTTCTCAACCTTTTTTTCAAAAATGATACTTCCTACCGAGCACAAAGCGATTTTGGATAAAGAACATCTGTGTTTTTGGCACAGAACCATGAATCAAACATGATCCCAACACTTTAGCAATATTTGTTGCTTATGTATTGATACTGTATCATTACAATAATATATCACAAAATCGATACTTGACTATTTCATTTTCGATCGAGCTATCATGATATTGACAACCCGTCTCTATCGCCCCCCCCCCCCCCCGCCCCCCACCCCCACCCCCAGCTGCAGTGCAGACATCTCCTTCGAGGCCCCCGTCAGGTTGTCAGCTGAGCGGGACCGAGACACCCCCGATGCTCCCCAGCAGCCCCCTGCTGCCGTCGCCATGGCAACCGCGGCAGGAGCCGAGGCTGGCCAGCAGGCTCCGGCAGAAGAAGAAGAAGACGGCGACGGCGAGGAAGCAGCAGAATGCGTAAGAAAGATTTTATATTGTTTCTCTGTGCGTGTATTTGCGTGCGTTTCGGCGGAGCATCGGCGGCGGTCGGGCTAGCGATCTGTCTGCGTTCAAGGATGGCGAGGACACTGCGACAGACACGCGCGCCCATGCAGAGATGTATGCATGTGCGTGCGTGGAAGGAAATGTCTAAGAAAGGAGGAGAAAAGAAGGATTATCTCCATCCCTGCCAATTCAGCCATCCTGCAGCATTCCTGGGGTCAAACACGCATAGTCACCCGCAATGTTTCCCATTAAGCCCGTTTAGCTTTGCGATCGGATTAATAAAATGGGGAAGGAAAAAAAAAACAAAAAAAGTGAGAGGGGAACAGGAGATTAAAGTAGAATTATGTAACCGCCATCCCGGGAACGTCGCCCATGTCACTTCAGGTGACACAAAGTCAATGTAGCGCTGTTGGCTGATACACATACAAAATATACAAATGCTAAGTCTATGTAGCAGTTAGCCACCACTGTTAAATAGAATTTTACTAAAAATATACAAATGCTAACTCTGCGTACCACTGTTAGCCATCGCTACTTAATAGGTTTTTACTAAAAAGCATACAATACTGAGTCAATGCATTGATATTTTCCATTAGCGATTCAACACTTCTTCCCTGCAGAACATACAGATGCTATGCTAATATAACATGTAACCTAATATAAGATGTACTAATAATAATCATAGTAAAAATTGTTAACTGCCATTATTTCATACATTGCCACTGCAAAAGATGCAGATGCTGCTACTGTTTAAAACTTAGCTAGTAGCTAGCAGCGCTCCTTATAAACCGCTTTGGCAAAATTTACAGATGATATGTCAATATATTGCGTTTAGCCCTTACATTGATTACTGCATAGCAATAAATATGAATGCTAAGTCAATGCAGCATTAGCTGTAGCTAGTAAATACTCATTCACTGCCACTAACGGCTACAGTTGGCAAATTTGCTTTGTAACGAGGAAGCCTGGCAGGGAATACATAACTTTTATGCTACTTAAGACATTTTTACATCAAAATATACAGACGGTATGCCAGAATAATAGTTAGACACTACATTATAGCAAAAAACAAGTTAAGTCAATGTAGCGCAAACTAGTAGCTGTTACTACTAAGCAATCATTCACTGCCGCTGACGGCAACAGAAGCCAAATTTGCATAGTAACTGAAGGCAGTGAATGTGTTTTCACACCAGAAGAGCCAACAATACACAAACTAAGTCAATATTTCAAAAGCCATTAGCTACTGGTATTTATTACAATGCCCCCACAAACCACACAGATGCTAAGTCATTAGTGTAGCGCTAGCTATCGGCTGCTTTGAAATAATACAAACTGTTGGCCAGCATTCTTTAAAATCAAATATTTTCATTAATAACGATAACCACGTATTAATACATTTCACAAATGAAATTAACCGAGTCAACATTTCGCTAGTTGTGCCTGCTCGCTATTAGCGCCTGTCTCTTTAAGTGCCGCTGCCCTTCCTCGTCCCAGCCTTCCTCGAAGCCGAGCGTAAAATGTGATTTGTTACCCCCGCCCGTGCCTGCTAACCCTGAAAGCTCGTTAGGAAAAAAAAAAAAAAAAAAAGAACTCTGGGAGTGATGCAGCATGTTGAGGAATTCTTAGGATGAGATGCTTTGAATTACAGAAAGATAAGAGCAACGTTTCAAGACATGGGCTCAAAGATCCTTGTCTGGAAAATTTGATATCAGGAAATCATGCCGATACTGTTCAAACATGATACAATTTCGATATCTGACTGACTCGTTGATTATGTTGTTGAAGAACATCGATAATTGGGGCATATATTGACACTTGTTTTGGACGGAGAAAATCTGATTTTGAATCTTTGTGTAGAAAATTGCGCAATCGAGCCCTGAGATCCCAAGTTGCCGTGACGATACGATTTTCCCTCCCCTCAGCTGGCGGGCGTCTGTCGGAGGTCCAGCTCAGACGCCACGTACGAGCGAGCGCAGGCGGCCGGCGAGTGTCGCCTGCGAGCGCACCACAGTGACCGCATGCCGGCCGACGCGTCCAGTCGCAACGAACCGGAGATGAAGGCCAAGATGGAGAAGGCGCCACACGGACGACATCATCGCAGGGAGAGAGACAGCGGTAAGGACAAAGGAGACGCAGGTGTAGATTTACGATGCCATAAAAACCTATTTACGCTCTTCGTCCATTTGTCACACGTAAAGCCAATTTTAATATCCCAAAAAACAATTCTGTGTTTATTCATTTATTGAATGGCCCGTGGAATATTGTTTTGTGATAAGCACTAAAGAAGTCTAGCTTGTTTTCATTCGGCAGTTATTACCAGTCGAACATGGTTGACCAAAAACACTGACATAAAAGCAGTGATTTTTTTTTTTTTTTTTTTGCGAAGAGTGTTTACCGGGGACAGAGAATGGAAATATTTTTTACATAATATTTTTCAATGTGAATGACATGGCTCGATATGGAATTTTTTCACTGATGCTAAAGCCGATAATTGGGGGATTACAATTCCGATCGCTGATTAATTTGAAGAACCAGTTATCAATAAATTACCAAACGTGCTGAATACGTTTGCTGAATATTATTTGAGCAGCAAAGTGTACTTGAAGAAAAAAAAAAAATATATATACTGTATATAAATCAGAGTACCGTGTTTAGACAAATTTGGGTGCATCAACTGTGTAGTTTGAACTTTTTTACAGGTAAATTTTCAAAATTCTGTCAAATTTTGTCGGCAAAAATAAAAAAATGAGGTTTGAACGTCATTATCGTTGTCTTCGATTGTATTAAAAAAAGAAACGCGATCGTTGACCGTGATCGTTGGCTCTGTGTGTCACATTTTTTCTTCTACTCAAAAGTTGTGCTGATCTCAAATCTGAAGTCATGTAACATCGCCAACAATGTATATGTATATGTAAACAATATAATTATGAAAGTGGTATCAAAAACCGTTCATGATAACTTTTGTACTCCTTTTTTTTTTTTCGCCCTCAGCACCGGCGGCGCTCCGCGGTCACTCAGAGCCACCCTGCGAGGAGCGCCCAGTGGGTCCGGACGAGCGAGCGGGCTCGAATCGCCGAGCGGGCCGCGGCCGTCACCACCGCTGGAGCACCATCAGCAGCCTGAGCGCCGACAGCGGCGTGGTAGGCCTCAGCGAGGAGGACGAGAACGGCGCCGAGCCCCGGCGGCGGCGGCGGGGCGCCGAAGTGGAGCGGGCCGACAGCGGCATCGGACCGGGTCTCTCCCGGGCCTGGAAGAGGCCCTCGTTATGCGTCGATTGCGGCCAGCAGGATGAGACCTCGGACGGCCGGAGCGCGTGCGAGCATTGCGTCAAACTTCGGGCCGAACGTAAGGAAGCCATCTTGGAGTTCCTGAACACGGAGAGCAGCTACGGCGAGGACCTGAGGATCATCAAGGAGGAGTTTTACGGGCCCATGCGCGGCGCCGGACTGCTGAGCGCCGAGCAGCTGGCCGTGGTCTTCGCCAACGTTCAGGAATTGGGAGACGTCAACGAGAGGTTCACGGAACATTTGCAGGACGCGATTGAACACGCTCTGGACCAGGTAAGAAGACGGCATTGGGCTTCCGCGTACAGTTGCATGCTCGACTTTGACGTTAAACCCAGACGGAAAACCTGAAATTCAAACCTAGACGGTCCACAAAGGGGTTTAAATGACTTGGGCCTCTTTGACGTTTGGGCTTAGGGAGATGAAGATCTGCTGACAGTGTCCGTCGGCGAGATCTTCCTGGAGTTTGTCAACATGTTGCCAGCCTTCCAGACGTACTGCCTGCAGCAGTCTGCCTCTGTTAACATGCTCAACGCGCTGGAGAAGGAGAAGGAACTGCTTAGGTAACGCCTCAAAATAATCGAGAAGCACTGCTAACGTCTTCTGCTTTTTAGCCCACTGTGGAGGTTTTCTGCTTCCCGCCAGTGTAAACCTTGACGTGAAAGGCAGGGCGTTATCACTAATTCAGAGGTTTGCTATTCATAGCCGTTTCTGCCTCTCGGCATCTTCCAGGATCTTCCTGGACGTCTCCCAGAACGACAACACGGCGTTGCGCCGCATGAACCTCCGCTCGTTCCTCATGGCGCCCCTTCAGCGCGTCACCAAGTACCCCCTGCTCCTCAGCCGCCTCCTCAAAGTCACCCCGGAGAAGCACCCCGAATTCGGGCGTCTCCGCGAGGCCAAGAGCCGCGTGGAGGCCCACCTGGAACACATCAACACCAAGACCAAGCAGCAGGACGGCAACGGCGTGGCCTCCTGGTCCCTGCGCTCCTTCCGCCGCGACAGCCGCAAAAACCGGGAGCCCGTGGACGCCGAGATGCGCGAGGCGTCGATGAAGACCCTGGGGTGGAGCCGGGAGGACACCCGCTTCGTCATGGAGGGCCCGTTGCAGCTCTCGCAGCCGGCCGACGGCCAGTGGGTGAAGAAAGGAAGCAAGGCGCTCAAGTTCCAAAACGTCCAAAGCCTCCTCATGGTGAGGACGCGGCCCGGCGGGGAGCAGGCCTGCCAAGCGGGGGAAAGCGTCCAGGACGGAGTCCTGGTTCTCATCAAGGACAAGAGCAGCGGCAAGTTCGCCGTGATGCGCGAGCCCATCCGGCTGGCCAACTGCGTGGTGTCCATGGACCCCGAGTGCCAGGATACCTTCGAGGTTCTGGACATCCGGCGGGAGTCCTTTGTTTTCCGGGCGGCCGACAAGTCCCGGACGCAGAACTGGTTCCACCAGATGAAGAGGTACGCGCGGGACTTGGGGGCCTGGCGCAAGAGACGCAACGCTTTGCCCAACATCATGATCAACACCAATCAGAGTCGGTCCTGAGAGATGTAGTCCCGAGAGAGGCCTTTTCCGTAGATGGACCGCCCCCAAAACTGAAACGCGACATCATGCTGCTGCCTAACCCCGCCCCTCCTTTGTCAACACTCATGACAAGCACTTTTATTTTTGCTTTACAAAGATATGGGCACATCAAGTAATGGGTACATTGAAAAGAAAAACTACATTTGGATCTTAAAGGGGTTTTTTTTTCTCAAAAAGTTGTAAGACGCTTTGTGAAGAAGTTTTTGAAAAGGTCCTTTTTTTATAAGTGTAAAAAAAAAAACATTTTAGTATTAAAGTTATTTTTAGATAAGTCACACCATTTTTTTAGATGTCAGAATTTTAATCATTTTAAATTAGATTTTGTCATTTTTGGTAAAACATTTGTTTCAAAAGATGATGTCATATATTTTTCGATGATGTGTTCGACTCCAGATTTAAGTATTTTATTAAAAAGTCAGATCAGTCGCACGTTTTAGTCAACTTTCAAAATGCAAATCGCACTTTTTTGTTTAATTTTTTGTACAAAAAAATATCTCCAGACTTTTATTTCGATCTTTTGTTTTTAAATCAGACGTAACCTTCATTTTTCTTTCTTTTTTCTAAAAAATGTAATCCAACTTTATGCTTGTAACATAACTATTTTTTTTAGCAACCAAGCATTCCATTCATATCTCTTCAAAACACGACTACTCACATAATCTTTCAACAAGTAACCTCGCGGATTTTTTTTTTCAATGTGACCCTAATAATCCTTGATGTGTCCCTCAATCAAAAAGCGTTTAAAACAAACAAAACACAAAAATTTGGATGACCAAAAAATTATATATATATCAGGATTGTGAGCTGTGTGTCAGTCATGATTGTAACGACGGTTTGATTCTGTTTTTACGTCTGTAGGGAAAAACAACCATTTTTTTTTTCATGACACCTCCAACGAACTGCATTTCACACAAGGGGCATATTTGCTCGTTGTGTTGAGCCGCTGTCCTTTTTCTGTCTAAATGCCGCCCCCTAGTGCTGAGCAACAGTCACTTGACAGCAATAACCGCTCATACGAGTACACGCTTCCCGTCCCGTTATTTTTTTCACTCGCCAGTGGAAAAAAAATCCGGTTTTTGTCTTTTCCCCGGCTCAAAGTCTTGTCTAATGACCCAGATAGAAATGACTTAACTAGACTTTCACGCTGCCCGGCTTTTGTTTGTATGAAACAACCAATGAGGTAGAAGTTGACAATCGTGGCACGTTTTTGTGGTTCAATAAAATCTGTAGTACGATATACAGTGGAGGTTCAGATTGAGATGACGTCACTATGTGTTTCCCAGAAACATGGTACCTTACATGCAGCACAGCAAGCCAGAGAAAAGCAGCTTAGGTTGGTCGTGTGAAAGTAAAAAAAGAAAAAAACCAAACAAGCGGTCCCAGTCTACGGTCTGAGCCGCTGTGCCTTTGGACAGACCCGGACTTCCGCCCCCCCGTCCATCCCCCATTCGCCCTTCCAGGCAATATTCGCCACGCCCTAAGTGACGAGAGCTTTATTTGATTGAAAGCACTTTATCCGGCGACGACATCAAAGCGGAATATTTCAATGCCGTTTGTGTAGCGGATCACTGTGTACACCAACATGACTGTGCTTTAGTTTTTTTTTTTTTGGGAGGGCAACCTGTACTTTATTGTCAATCATATTAAAATATTGCAAATGGAGGTTTCGGTTGTTTTTCACGTGTGTGTGGTTTTAAATAAAGAGTGATGAGTCTGTACAGGTTGTGTATACAAATATATTTACAATTTGCACACCGCAGGAAACAAATTATGTAAAAAGAAAGGAAAACAAAAAACACAACAGTGCAATAACATAGCAGGTCCACTTAGACATATTAGGGCCACAGTTTTTTTTTTTGTTTTTTTTTTGCAGGGGTGGGCCAAATTATATTTGAGGAGAAAAGAGATATCCACATCTACAAGAATATGGGCTTTTTTTAAAATAAAAACAAAACAGCTAATACAACCACAACTCAATTTTTATACTGAAAAAGTGAACTTTTTTTTATTAGAAAACAGACCCCCGACTTTTTTAACACTATGCAGAAGAGTCCAACCCAAGCCGAAGACGGCCCCTTTCACAATGTCCATCAATGCCGTCAAAAGTGTGTGAAAGGCACCCACACGAAAAGGAGGCTAAATCGTGAATTTTCCTACTTCCAAAGCTGTATCCGATGGGTGAAATGATTTGATCCCGTTCTTTTGAGCAATCGCCACAACAACTAGATAGTTGGATGATATACTACTTCAAATCAGTCCATACATTTTATACTCCATTTTGCAAATCTATCAGTCAGGCTTGGATAATTGTTTTTGTATATATTTTGTAATAACATTTTAATTTCTGCAGAAAGTGGTCCAATAAGTGGACTATTCCGCTTGGATTAGATGCTTCCGTTTTCCTGCTTTTGAGCACGCACCGGAATCCAAAAGAGACAATTATTCAACTCGCAGTTTTACTTTTACGACCGATCGATCGGCAGTGTGAAGGGGGCTAACGTCCGTCCAAGGCGGCGCTCAATCGGAACCTGGTGTTCGGGCTTCCAGTCTATGGTCGCGCGTCCTACTGCTCGCCTTTGGCCTCCTTGGCGAGTCCGCGAATGGAGAGGTCGTAGACCACCTCCTCGATCTTCTTGACGTCGTATTTGAGGCCGTCGTAACGTTTGCGCAAGGGGTCGTTCTTGAGGTTGAGCAGGCGAAAGCCCGAATCCAACTCGTTGATGAAATTGGAGATGCGCAGCGGGCGGTTGTAGTCGCCCGCCGTCACGCTGTTCACCGCCAAGCGCGACTGACCGGGAAGCAGGAGGAGGCAAAATCAAAGGTGCGACCAGAGCGCCCCCAGCAGGATCGGAGGACAAAAGGCAAGCGTGCATGTTTTGATTTCACTGACGCTTAAAATTTTATCTTCTTTTTTTTTTAACATTTACTTATATTTTTAACTTGGACCGTCAATTTACAAAATTCAAAGAGCGAGCAAACCCTTCGAGGACACCCCAGTAGTAGAATTATTGGTCTGTAATCTACCTGAATACTTTTAGGTAGGGTTGGGCGAGTACCAGTACTGATACCCACCTTAATTCAAGGTAATGGTTAGGGATGTTTGATACCACTTTGTTTTACAGATATACCAAAACAAGTACTCAGTTCATGAGTACTCACAGATGCCGATACCAAGGATTGATACCGTTAATACTTTTGATAGTTTTTTTTCCCGAATCGTTTACTCCCTGCACTAAGGACTTAATGTTACGAACGTAGTTATGGTTGGCTTCTTAAATACATAGCACATGCACAATTATTGCTGTATTCTATTGTTTTACTAGGCGATATGAATGTACTGATTGTTTTTATTAACTGACACTGAAGCTCAGTGTGACTATGCAAATGAGTCAGCAATATGCAAATGTACATGACTATTCAAATGAGGCTGTAAAGTGACTCACCAGTTCGCTGGCCATGATCAGCACGCCTGCTAGGTAGTCCTCCACGTCCAGATGGAAGCCTTTGTCACGCACAACCTCAACTGAATCACACGCACACAAACGCAATGAGTGTGTGTGTGCCATGATGGTGACAAAAAATATACGCGCTGAAAAACTCAAACGTGTACCTACTGTCCAGAATTTGTGCCACCTCCTCTCGGGTCACGAGGGCTTCACTTTCCAGGTAGACCACAAAAGCCGCCAGAAAAATCAAACGCTGCAAGACGAAGCGCCAGTGCTCATGAAACCTGTTACACACACACAAAAAAAAAATAATAATTTGGGTTAAACACGCTTAAGGCAAAATTACATGTCTTTAAGAGGTAATGACGAAAAAATCTTTATGGCAGAACAAAATTTTGTTTAATATTGTATTTATATGTATTTAAAAGCCTTTAAAAATATATATTTTCTTCATTATACTTCTATAAAAATAAGCCGTGAGTCAGCATCAAAAGGAAAATTACATCAATGTTTTAATGGCACAATATTGTATTCAAATGTCAAAATATATACATGAGAAACAAACTATGTTTTGGGAGCCTATCATTGCATTTGCATAAAAACAAAGTGATTTATAGACAAACTGTAATATAGGCTTTTAATTGTATTGACAGCGAGTGGTGGTGGTCAATGTACCTGTAATACTGGTCCACGGGAAATTTGGTCTTCAACTCAGCAAAGTGAGTCCGGACTGTACCAAACAATTCTCTAGCCTTTGTACATTTATCAGGAACTGTTGAGAGACACATTTTAAACAAAAACTTTTGTTATGACACTGAAGGAATTAATGTCATATTTTAAATTGTGTGTATGCAGTGGATCACATCTTTAAGAGCACAGCTCAGATTTTTTCTTGCAATTGTACCATATTTCTATTTAGTCAGATCAAAAAAGTGCAACAGATTGTATTAAAATAAAAACTCTACTACATTGATTTGAATTTACAGTAACTGGACTAAACGCTGCTCTGAAGCTCAATCTACTTAGATAAAATAATGACTGTATCTATTGCAGGTTAACCTCGCTATTTTTCGTGCTATTCTTCCTCCTATGTCAGACCAGACAAAAACAAATCTTGATTTCATGTATAAATATATATATATATATATATATATATATATATATTTTTTTTTTTTTTTTTTTAACAAAATGAACGGGGGAACATAAGCACAAAAAAAAAAAATTCTGGTTCGCGGGTTCCGGTTTCTGCGTGTATTTTCCCAACGTAACCCCCGCGACAAACGAGGGAACAACACCAAGATAACAAAGTAGGTAAGCAAAACACTCACTGTCTTTGAATCCTGACGGCTGGTGTACACTTTGAACAACCGTGAGAATTTCTCGGGCGGTCTGCTCCAGCATCTGCACCACTTTGCGAATTTCCTAAAATTCGTCCCAAAACGTTGGAAGCAACTAAACACGTGACACTTGACGGCGGCTAACCAACTTAGCTCTCAAACAGTTAGCCGCTAGCTAAACGAGACGCGGTTCTTTTTCTTACCTCTCGGACGTCTTGGTCGGCACTCAAGAAGCCTTGGATGTAGGAAAACATGTCGCTGACCGACATGGTGGAATTCTGGAATTAACTAGACACACGCGGCCAGCGTTTTACAGATATTTTTATACGGTACTGTTTAAAACGCAAGAGAGCCCGCGGAACGTCACTGCTGCGCATGCGCTTCCACGGCGTGTGCTTCTGTAGGCGCGTATAGATGACGTTGAGGTGTTTATACCTATAGGGTGACGTCACTTATTTACAGTGCGTATAAACATAACTGGCGCTGAAAAAAAATAAAATAAACTGGCGCTGAAATTCTTTTTGTAAATGTCCCTGTAGTCGTGTGTGTACGTGTGAGGTTTTGGTCACAGAATAATGACTAAAGGTAAAACTGTTACTACATATTTCATACGCAAAGATTTAGAAATCTGCTATGTTGTATACATTTTATTTTGTTATTTTTATTTGACATTTTTTAAAGTAATTACTGGTTGATTTTTATTGTTGCAACGAGTTTCATCAATTTGTAAATAATAAGAAAGGTGAAATGACTCGATATTTATTCTAGTTTGTTTATGTGAAGTCACAAAATGTATTTTTATTTAAATGTTACAATGTTATTTGTAAATGGCGCTGACGTAATACTGATCTGGATTGTCTGATTGTTTGTCAATGTTTTTGTTAATTGTTCATTGTTATATTAACAAAGGCTATTTTTAAAGCATTGTAAAGAAATTGCCATTTTAAAAAAACTTCTGCTGAAAAAGGATGCGCTTTCCAGAGCGTATTCATCTGCGGGCGCTTAGAGATGACGTTACAGTAATTACGCTTGGAGGCGACGTCATTTAATTAAAGATCGCATAGATTTAATTGGTGCTAAAGAAGTGTGGTGTATAAATAAAAATCAAACACAAAACACAAACAAACTTTACTCATCGTTTTTGTGAGTATATTTCTCCCAATTATATTTAAATACAGAAGTTAGGAATGTATGTATTTCGATTGTAAATCGATTGTTTGTTTGTCAAAAATTTGCTAAGTGTAATTACTAGTTAGGTAGGTCGCATCTATCATATCACAGAAAAATCGACTTTATTATATATAAACAGTGGGTGTATTATGTTTTGTAGGAGTACAGTACTTAGATTTCCTATGGTATTTGAAGGCACCGCCGTCTGACTCCAGTCGCCTGTTGCTTGTGACGTTGCAGGCACGCAGTCTGACTCAAGACGCAAGTCAGTCAACCTCTGCGCAACATTCCCGCCTTGGTGGATATTTTTGAACAATTTACACACAAAAACAAAAAACATGCGCCACGCTTTCTTTTACACTAAGTAAATCCCCTTCTTGAGATGGAAAAGAACTCGGTAGAAGATGAGTGCGTGGATTCGGGAGCAGAAACTGCAGGGTGAGTAACAAAAAACAGGAGAAGAAATCACTACCAGATGCTCAAGCTAGACATTGCAACATGCATTGCATACATTGGGAAGGACATACATGTTGTATGTTACATGATTTCGACGTACTAATAATATGATTTGAAATGCATGTTTTCCAGACATTAACCAATGGACCTCACGAGTGGTATGTTACTGTTGTTGTGACCCAAACAAACTAGAGTGAAGAATCTCATGAGATCCAATCCGAGGAAATTTACATTTGTTGTGTAATACACTGTTCCCTCATTTAAAAAAAAAAAAAACGCAATAAGTGAAATCTGCATCTTTCTTTTATTAATTTCAGTTAGTGTATAATTTTTTATGGAATGCTTTTTCATTGATCATATTTTTTTGTTTCTTTGTTTTACCCATTATTATACAGTGTTTTTTCGTTTACAGTATATTTTTAAGATTTATTATATATTATTTTGTTTACTCTACAATGTTTTCTTTTACAAGTGCGTTTTTCCTTATCATAAATGTTTTTCACATTGTATGTTTTTTTCATTTACATTACTTTTTTACTTCTTCTTCCCTTGTTTTTCTACATTTATTATATGTTTCAAAGCGGTAAAACCATCACCATACAGTTCAGAATTTTCTAAGACAGTCATTAACATTTTCTCAGATTTCTCTCATTACATTCAATTACATTGAATCATATTTTTCAATCAAAATGAAATTTGTGTGGCATTGTGCTGTATTGGATCTCATCAGATTACATGTGTGGTACACTTTTCTATAAACCACCTGTGTGTGTGTGTGTGTCTGTGTGGTGACGTCACCGTGAGGCGTGTCCCTAATCTGTACCCGCATCGAGTCCATTTCAATTAAGGATTCCCCCGAATGGGATTAATGGCAGGGCAGATGGATTAAATAGCATCACAGTGAAGTTTGACACAGAGAGAGCGAAGCGCAGAGAATTTCACATTTTGGAAGTAATTGCCCCTTTTTTTACATTACTTGTCCAAGGCTGCTTTTTTTCCACTTCCAGTACGTCTCTTTTCTTTATTAACTCATTCAGTCAGCCTTTTTAAGACCCAGTTACACTTCTATGCAGGAAAAAAAAAAAAAAAAAAAAACCTTTTACTTCCTTTCCACACTATTTAATATGAGAGTGCAATTAAAGGAAAGTTGAGAAAATGTTAATTTCTTTCTGAGGAAATTATAAACAGTATGGCGAGGGATTTTACTGCTTTGAAACATATAATTCATGAAAAAACACCCGAGGACAAAACAGTCAAATAAATGAAAAATACTGTAAAACATATATAGTATATACCTACATATGCAGTATATTGAAAGAACACTTTAAAACATTTTTATAAATAAAATACACTTATAATAAGCCAAAAGGAACAAAAAAAAGTATAAAAACAAAAAATAAACCATAAAAATATACTGTAAATGGACCACCAAATTGTATTATAGTGGAATAAACAAGAAAAAAAGTAAGAATAAAAAATAATGCTGTGAATGGGAAGAAGACATTATACAACATAGTAAAAAAAACAAATATGTAAATGATAAACAAAACAAGCACTTGAAATAAACAAAAACATACTGTAAATATATAAAATATAGAATAAATAAAAATCATATATAATAAACTTTAAAAACTACTGCAAATGAAAAAAACGTACCATATAGGAATGAAAATAGGAAAAAGTTATGATCAAAGAAAAAGCATTAATGAATAAATAAACATACTTTAATGGAAAAAAATATGCACAAACAACGTGTAAAAAAAAATCAACTTCTACTTCGCTGATTTCACTTACTGCGGGTATTTTTTGGAACGAAACACACGTACATGGGCTTGAACGTCTGGATTCATAAAAGACGTGAAAATACGCCTTTGGTATTGAATGAATTAACAGCAATGCTATTGAATGGGGGTACAAAGTCAAACTTGAAATGTTTTCACCATTGGAGGTAGTCGCAGCCCCTTTCACACACTTTCCATGATTTTTCTACCATTCATTGCCGTTCTGCACAAACACGTAATGGGGATACGAAATCAGCCCAGGAATTTCCCGCCAGAGTCACGGCGTCGCTCCCCCACTTTGATTCTCATCCCAGCGACCAAAATTGGAGCGACGGCAGGGAAGCGGGAAGCACATCAATCCTGAAAGCCATCCCTGCTTTTCCCATTCTTTTATTTGCATTTCGGAGACATTTTTTTGGACGGAGCCGCTCGGAAGCTTAATGACAGGCGGGACGGGACCACACAGGAAGTGAATATTTGGCATTTTCCAGGCCATCGGAGCGTATTCCAAAACGTGAAGGAAGAAGTTCGGTGTCGATCCAAAGCTGGCGGGTCACACCCGAGTCAAGCCTCAAGTGCGTTGTTGTTTTTGTTGCCCGCCGGCGGCCATTGTTGTCTTTGGACTTAGCTCGCCGAGTGACTAAATTGCTTCGGCCTGCTCCAAATTGTCAGCTTGACATCTTTTTATTGTGGTTTTTCTTCTTTGTATCCTTCCCGTGCTCAATTTTATGGTTGGTGGTGTCTACGGGCAGGATTGAATAAATCATTTCCAGCGAAAACGTCTGGAACAAAGGCTGGTGACCTGCCCATTGTTTAGATGCCCTGACATTGACTGGCGACCTTTCCAGGGTGGAACCCGCTTCTCCCGCTTTCATATTGCTGCGCCTTTCACACGGAACTCAGCCAAGGGTGTCGGTTCATGCGGTTTGCAGACTGCCCGCTCATTTTTATCGCAGCTTGGGAATGGATCTCATGACTTCTGTGTGAAAGACAGGACAGAAGTTAAGAAATTTGTTATATCGGGAGAATTAAGATGTGTTTGGGCTAAATCTTTACGCTGGTTCGGGCGAAGCTTTTCGGCAAAGTGTTGACATCGGTTTGGCACGAAAGAACTGGAATTTGTATTGATTTCAGCTATATATTTTTTTCAGGGCCGATAACAATTAATTGTATTTAAGGAGGCTGATAGATACTGTATTTAGGGCCTATATTCATTTTCAGTCAAAAGAAAAATATTAGCATTAAAAACATAAATAAACAAATAAATACATAAAAAATAAATATCAAAATCAAAGCATATATGAATAAATAAATAATTAAACTTGACTTTTGAAAGTTTATGTTTATTGAACAGCAGATTTGCATTATTTAGATTTTTTTTAAACACACTTTAATGTACATATTTGTTGTAAAATTCTAACAAAAATTATAGGGAGCTCCCAGGGTCATCAGCATGTTTTTAAAAAATTGAATGAAAACTTTTTAACAGTTGCTCCTTTTTGTTTCTGCACAAAAAATATAAATAACTGAAATGTGAAATTTCCACTGACCTTTGTTTTGCTTTCAAACAAAAAAGTTAACAGTTTAATTGTGATTAAATGATATAAAGTTTGGAATGGTTTGTAAAATTATTTACAATGATGTGGAGTTTGGAGTTAATTACCTTGATGAGTTGATGTAAAACATTTTAGTAGATGGGCGAACATTTGAAGCAAAAATTTGTTTTGAGTTGAAATAAGTTTGTTACTTTTACTTTTCTGATATTTGATAACAATATTATCATTGCAGGTCTGATTACAGTCCCTTGTCATCAACAAATAGCAGTAAGTACAAAATGCAAACACACACAAACAAAAAAAAATGTTTTTTTGAAAGAAAATCTTCTTTGGTGGTCTCTTAATTCATTCAAACCCAAAGACAAATGTTTTCTTTAGCCAAACACTCCCAAAAAAAAAAAAAAAGTATAGTAGTTCGTGGGATCGAATGCCTGCGCTTTAAAAAAAAAAAAACACGTCAAATGACGTCTTTGGGACTGAATGAGTTAATTAATATTCTCCGTGACATCAGCAGCCGTGTGACGGCGCGAGCAAGTGCGCTCGTCAGCTTTGTGGGTCACGATGAGGATTAGAGCCAATTGCGGTTTGTTAATCTGCAACACAGGAAGTCCCGGCGCATGTTTGTATGCGTGTTTGGGTCACATGGTCCTGCAGCTGATCAGCAAATTACCGTCAATTACAGTCCTGTCATGGTATCAAGATTAGTTGCGTGTTACCATGGTTACGAGGAACATCCTTGTGCGGTTTGGGTAAACATTTTGATATGTGCGGGCAAAAGTTTTGACCTCGATCCTCGACACACTCATATACACACACATGGCTACACACTCATTGCGCCAATGTATACAATAAGTAACTCATAAATATGTAGACACACACACACGTACACACAGTCCTACTTGGCAGACTTGGTGTGTAATGCGTATTATTTTTTATGACATCATCATGAGTTGTGCCAGCAGTGAACACAAAGAAGAAAGGGGAAAAAAAAAAAGTGTTGTACTGCAGCAATAAAAATACGGAGCGCACCTGAATGCATCCCAGCTGCGGTGGGAAACATTCCTGCACTAACAAACTCCTAATGACACTAATGAAGCTCCACATGGGAGCCCCCCGGCCCCACACCCCTCTGGGGACTCTCAGGGAGGGTGAACAGCCATGTTGGAATTTCAGTCGCAAATGTAGTTAGGAACATTTAGTTTGCAGGGTAATTTTGAAGAGGAAAAAAAAAAAAACACTGGGGTTAGTACCCCAGTGGTTGAGTAGTTGTTGAGACAGGGAAAAATGTGGGTGTAAAATTACAGATTTGGTAGAAATTTATGGAACAGGTGTCAAACTCAAGGCCCTGTGGGGGGCTAACTCCGGTCCAGCACATCACTTTATGTGGCCCGCGAAATGCTTCTTATGACTTCAAGGTTTTGACTAAAATATTAAATTTGCACATTTAGGGGAAATAACAAGCATTTTTCCCCCTCTTTTGAACAGTTTTTATTGGCCTCGGGTCTCAAAATTAGGTAAATGGGCAAAAGTTTGGACCAGGGTGTCGAACTCATTTTCATTGTGGGTCATGTTGTAGTTATAGTTTTTGTCAGCGAGCAGGAATACATTTTAAGTGTGTTTGTCACACACCTAGCTAGTTTTGAAATGAGAGGCCAGTAAAAATTAGGAAACAGAATACTGTAGTTTTTTTTGAGACAACTTCGGTATTTTGGCCAAACTTGAAGTCAAATCAGCATTTTGTGGACCACATAAATGATGCGGCGGGCCAGATCTGGCCCCTGGGCCTTGAGTTTGACACCTGTGGTTTAGACTGATTTGGGATGAGGTTTAGAGAGGATTGGTCGAAAATATTGGGGACAAACTTTAGAATGTTTTGGACAAAGGTTTGAATTATTTTGGGCGGGACTTTTTAGAGGATATTGGTAAAAGATTTAGGCAAAATTAATTTGGGAACTAATTCTGCGGTTCCCAAAGCTCCTGTTTTTTTTTTTTACTTTTTGAGATGTTGGGTGGAAATTCCTCCTGTTGTTTTCGTTTAGGTGACGTGTGGATGGGTGACCACCAGCGGGACCCCTTCCTGGTGAGCGTGCACCTAATCGCGGACCCGGGCGAGGGCGCGGTCCTACAGCGGGCGGCGGACCGCGTGCTGGCGCGGCTCCACCCCGAGCTGCAGCTCTTCAGGGTGTCGGAACGCGCCGCCACCTCCGAGCTCCCTCGACCCAAGCGCCACCACGGGTACCAGGGGGCCGCCCCGCAACCGGCACTGGCGGTCATTCTGTTCCTCCAAGAGGGCGGCGGCGGCGAGGAGCTCGGGCATCCGCCTTGGCGATACCACCACAGCGAGGAGGTCAGTGGAGGTCGGCGCTTGGGGATGGCGTCCACGCAGGATTTCTTCACACTGGGTCCCGGAACCCCGCTGTGGGCTTTGAGGAGGGTGCGCTACGGGAAAGGGATGCTCCGTTTGACGCTGTACTGTTGCCATGACAACTATGCCCACACGGTGCGCCTGTACAAGCTTCTGCTGGGCCGCCGGCTGGCCCACAAGAAGCAGGACTTCTGCTTCATGGTGGTCTACGCCAACCCCCACTTGGAGGTCCAGATGGCTTTCAGGAGGTTGCCCAGGGGGAGGTCCCCCATTCCGCTGGACTCCGCCGTGGTGGAGGTGAGGGTGCGAGACGTGGGCGCCCTGGTGCCACTTCTGCCAAACGCGTGCCGGCCCATCAGTGACGTGAGGTGGCAGACGCAAGACTATGACGGGAATAAGATACTACTGCAGGTCAGAACCTCGCCTCCGCTCTCCTTTGTCTCGTCTTCCGGTCTTCTTGTTTTCTGTGGTCTTTTCTATTCTTGTTTTTTCTTTGTTTTTATCCAATTTTTGATACTTTCCCGTGGTCTTCTCGGGATCTCCGATTGCCACTGGTCTTCTCATCTCTCGTGTCCTGTCTTTGCTTGTTTTGTCTCTGCGTTTCATCTTCAGTTCTGCTCTCAGTCTTCTTGTCTCTGGCGTTGTCTTCTTTTCTCATGCTCTTGTCTAAGTTTCTCCATTTCTTTGATCTTGTATTCGCGCCTCTTTTTTTTCCTTGTTTTTTGTCCTGTTTTTGCTTGTTTTGTCATCTTTTGTGATCCTCACCTCCTCTCTCATCTTTTCATCTCTGGTCTTGTCCTCTTTTCTCAAACGACCTTGTGTAGACTTCTGTTTTTTTGTTTTTTTTTTTCAATTTTGTCTCATTTTCACTGGACTTGTCTCATCTTGGCTTTTTTTTCTCTCGTCTTCCTTTCTCTTCTTCTTTGGGGGGGGGGGGGGGGGGGGGGGGGGTCAGTGGGCTCTAGGTGGCAGGAGATTAGTTTGGAAAGTTGAATCAGATTAAGCATCAGTCCATTAGCGCTATTGGAGGCTAACAATGAACTAATGTTTGGTGACAACCATGCTCAAGTGACAGATGCTCTTAAGCTCATTTTCTACAGTTTGTTAGTGCTTGATTATAAATTTTACACCCCGGTCCTGCCTTTTCGCACAGAACTGAGGAACACATTTTGTTTAGCACAAATGAATTGCAATTCTGTCCTATTTGGTTTAGGATTGTTTTGGAAACTAAATGTCACCTTTTGGGTTTCTTCTGTCCTGTTCAGGTACAAGGTGCTCACTGGAGCCGGCGGCATCATCATCCCCATCGGGCGGCGCCCCGCAGCAGGGTTCCGCATCATCAGGCGTCCCTGCGCTCCTTGCCATTATGCGACGAGGAAGACTTCTTTCCCGAGTGGTTCCATCCCTCGGAGGTCCGTGGAAGGGGCAGACGCTCCGATTCGCTTTTCTCCCTGCCCAACCTGAGCTCCTCGCCGGGACCGCCGGCCAGCCCGCCTCGCCGGGACCGTCGCGGCCGCTCCCTCCAGCGGAGCGCCTCCCTCGTCCCGCCCTTTCGCCTCAATGTGGACACCCTGGTGGGCGCCGAGGAGACGGATGTGGACACGGGGACCACCGTCCGAGCGGGCGGCGTGGACCTCAGCGTGGTGTCGGCATACGTCCACCAGGCGGGCCCGCCGCCAGCTCACTCTCGCCATCTCCAGGCAGAGGGAACAACAAATGGACAACAAAACAGGAAAGGTTCCAATGGACCCCGCAATGGGGCTCAAAAAGAAGAAGTTGAGGAATTCTACATTTGATGTGGAGCAAAATGCGGCCCATGGGGCATGGTGGTATACTTTGGCCTATTTTTAGACGGTGTTATTGTCATCATTCTTTATTTCATTTGTGCGGGGCGGTGGCAAATATTTCCTTAACATGAATGTTAACAACGTGTAAATTCATATTTAATTAAATGACTTAATAGTCACAGTTAATGTACAAATAAAGCTAAGTCTTTTTTTCCATTTGTTTGGCAATACTTTTTTTTTTTTTTTTTTACATACTTTGGCCTGATGGAAAATCAACATGGACGAAATCATTGTCAAATACAATAGCTATGCTACATAATATACATTCAGATAACACCGGGGAAGTACAATTACAATAACTGGACTCTTTAATAGGTGTAAATTTCAATCAAAAGTGAAAACTATTAGGGTCTACATTGTGCCAATGTAAATAATAAAGTGACGGTGAGTGTAAACACTTGATAAAAATGGATAAAATAGATTATTTTTGGCGTTGACGTTGCAAACAACGGTATGGAAGTACTATACTGCCCTCTTGTGTTTACTTTGTGACTTAGACACAACTGTCCATACATTGGGATTGACTTCAACAATGACCTGAAGATGGAGTCAACGTCAAAAGATTAACAGCTGTCTGTCACGTTTGCATAAATAAAGTTCTTCATTAGGATAGTGCACAGAGGGGAAAAAAAAAATGTTACTGTGAGTTTCAAACTGTGTCAATGGCACTAGAGAATATTACGCCATCTTGGTGTGCCATATGGAGTGGAACGTTTCACAATTTTTCCCAATTGAATGGTCCACCAATTTGACACTTTATCGTTTCCGCCATTTTGTCACTAATTGGAACGTTTCGCATTTAGCAATAAAAAGTTACAACCAAAAGTTTTGTTCACTGGAACATTCTAACATGTAAGTGAAACGGTTTTACCATTTTATGATTGGTACGTTTTATGTTTTATCACAAAATGTTCTGCCATTTTGTTACTGGGGCATTCCCACATTTTTTCAATGGAACAATCTTCCCATTTGTCGGTCAGCGGAATGTTCTACTATTTTGTCAAAGAAATATTTGCGCTGTTTTGTTGGAATGTACTACCATTTAGACAATTGAACGCTTCCACTATTTTGACGCTGGAACATTCCACCATTTTGTAAGTGAAACATTTCCATCACTTTCGTCATTTGTCACAAGAACATCACAGGAACTTTCTTTCATTTTGTCGCCCGGCGGAATGTTCCACCATTTTGTTAATGGAACTCTGTCATTTTCTAAATGAAATGTTTCCACTATTATGTCGCTGGAACGTTCCGCCATTTTGTAGGTGAAACATTTCCACCATTAGGTCACAGGAACCTTTCACATTTTATCATCGGAACGTGCCGCCATGTTGTCCCTGGAACATCACTGGACGAAACGTTTTTTTCACTAGAACGTTCCGCCATTTTGTCAAGGTCTGCACCTGTGCCTCGCCCTCTGGACCGTCCCGCCACTGTTTCCATTCTCACCGGCCGTCAACCTCACCAAAACATTTTGTTACCTCCTGAGAGTGTTCCAAACATTTTTGCCCACGCCACCATGCTGCAGCGCCATTTGTTCGTGGTCACTGTGAGCCAGAGCGTTCCAGTAGCTTTCCAAGCATGGCCAAGAAGGCCTGATTAAACGCATTAGTTGCGTCCAGCTCTTGTCTCCTGAGCGTTTCCTCCATCTCCCTGGACATCCTCATCTCCTCCAGGGCCAGCTGGAAGTGTTCAGCTCTCTGCTGTATTTGAAGCTCCTGAAGGCGGACGGCGCGCTCCTGCTGCGCCTCTTCTACACGGTGGTGAGTCACGTCGGCCGAGTGAATCTCCCGCAGGACGGCCACCAGGTCAGAGTCGCGCGGCGCCCTCCGACGTCCATCTTGGAGGACAAGAGAAGGTGAAACAGTATCAATGAAATCAGCACAGTGGGCAATTTTGGGACCATTCCTAGCATCATACTATTACGACCAACGTCAAAGCATCGGATTGACGTACTACGCTTTGGTGGTGAAAACTCAGGCACGCTGATGTCATCGTCGTCTTCTATATCGGTGTCCATCTCCGAGTGTTGTGGCAGGGTGGGCGTGGATTCTGGGAACGCCGCGGGGTCGCCTTTGGGACTCAAGGCGCCGTTTTCCAGTGATGGGCTTTCCAATGGTGGGCTCAAATCTTAAAGGGAGTCAGGTGATGTCATTCATAGGATTCATAGGAAGGAATTCACAAGATTTTTGTGCAGTATTCTGATCATTTTTGGGACAGTCCACATCAATCTTGCAGTATTTTAGCCAATGGATGGCACAGTCTTAGTACTGTGATAACGAAGTGGTCATGACATGCTGAAATTTGACATGTTATGGGTGAAATTTCAGCCCCGTAGCTTCTTCTTTCAATGTGTTTCATGACATTTCATGACAGGTGGTTGTGGGCAGTGACAGGTGATGACGATTATAAAGATAGATCAAAATGAGGGCCAAATTTTTTTTTCCCGTCGGGCTTAGGCTGTGGTTTCTAAAATGTTTTTGTCATTCGGCGGTCCGTCGGTCAAACGTCGGCGACGGACCAACGGACAGTCTGTCAGTACCAACGGAATGCCCGCCGGTAGCAACTGGTGTATTAATTTGTGTAAAACAAAAATAAGTATGTTTAAAGTGCCCAGCATACCGTCGTCGATAATGACTTCCAGGAAAGTGGAGTCGTCCCTGTGGCGGTTCCCGTTATCCCGGTGTCCGTAGATAGCATCCATATGACCGAACCACTTCCAGCTCTTGCGGTTGTTGCCTCCGCGGGAGTTGCTGTCCTTGATGGCCCGGTAGTCACTTTTGAGCTTCTTCAGTTTCTCGCGGCACTGGCGAAATGTCCTGTTGTAGCCGAACGAGGCCATTCGCTGGGCCAGCTCGCGGTACACCTTCTCGTTGCGAGTGCCGTCCAACTCCACTTGGATCTTCTCGTCGGCTACCAGGACAAGGAACTGCGTCACCTCGCTCACCGACCACGGGATAATCTTGTGCGGCGCCATCAAGGGGAAAAAGAATAACACCGAAGAAGGACGACGCGGAAAAAAATCGGCAGCAAATGGGTTTGCGTTTTATTGGACTGTACTGGTGTAAATATGTCTACTGTCGCGTGGTGATGACGTAACCGTGTGGATTTCCTCCACCAATGTACGACGGGCAGTCGATGACGTCACAGAATTGTTTATAAACATTACCGCTCTTGAATTAAACAGCAACTTTTAATCGTCAATGGCTGAAAACTCTAAATATTTAAAGATCCTATTCGTTTTTAGTCATTTTTAGATTAATTAATTACGTTTTTTTCTCGTTTTTTTTTCATTTGAGTTCCTGTTTTTTTAATTTATTGAGTAACTTATTTTGGGTTGATTCATTTGAATATTCATTTATTGAGATTTTATTCATTCTGTCATTAAATGTATTCACAAGTTCTTTTCTTTATTCTCGTTATTGAGACACTTTATTCAGTGCTTACTTTTAATGTCTGAGCCATTTTGGTCATTTATTTCTTCACTGACATTTGTGTTTTGAGTAATGTTACTTTTTTTTGTTATGTACTCATTTTTGTTGTGTTGCAAACTTATTTGAAGTCACATATTATTTTTTTTTACATATTGTTTTAATTTAGTCACCCAATCAATGTATCATTTCTCTTTGTATTTAGACATTTATTTACATTTAGTGTTTTATGGTAAAAAATGTATTTATAACCGATTTTATGTATTTTATTTGAAAGATTATTCATTTGATTTTTTGATGGTTTCATTTCCTGTATTTATTTTAGAGCTTTCTTGCAGTTATTTATTCAATTATCAGTAATGCACTATATTTATTTATATATTCAGTCGTATCTATTGCAGGATGTTTATTTTTTATTGGTTATTTATATTCATGCATTTCAAGTCCTGTACATTTATTGCTTTACCCATTGAGTGAAATGAAAATAATTCGTCTCAAGGTCAAAAACAAAACAAAAAAAAGCTGACCACTAATGCAATGCGAAAGTGTAAAGAAAGCTGAGTTCACATGAGGACTTTTGAAGAATACGTTTGAAAAATGCTGGACATTTGGGAGGCAGCGCTGCCTATTAAATACGTATTCACATTCCCGCCCGGTTTGGGATTTGTCCCCGCTGGTTCCCATGCTCCTTCTCGCGCCACGCTCTCCCCGCCGCGATGCGGCGCCGGCGTGGGACAGCTCCACCTCCGTCTAATCCTCAGCGGCGTACCTGGCACATCGCAATTGCGACACCGGCCAGCGGTCACCCCTAATCCACCAGCATGTAGGCCACCAGAAACAACATCAGTGCCTCTACCGCAATTTAATGGGAGCGGAACAGACCAATGTGTCTTTGAGAATTCATCAAGAACCTCAGTCTCGTCGATGTTCATGAAAATATGTTAGGATTCAAATGTTTGTTAAGGTCGCTTGAATACTTTAAAATTGATAAAAACATGTAAGGTTAATAAAGGACGAAAGTTTTTTTGATATTTCATTGATATATTCATTGAGGATTCAAGTATTTGATGCTCATGAGAATATTTTATTTGTCAAGATTTAAGTGTTTTTGATGTTTATGAAAGAACAGTGTTCCCTGAGGGTTGTGTTTTGTTGTTTGTGAAACATGCGGGGACATTTAGGACTGGAGCATGCTTGTGTTAAACACAAATTTTCCTGATTGAGAATCTTAGTCTTTGATGTTCATGAAATGTTGACTCAAGTGGTTTTGATGATTTGTTGGGTTTACTGAAGACTTTAATGTTGACAAAAACTTAACTGAAGTGTTCTTGATATTTCAGAAAATATGATACATTCACAGAGGATTAAAGTGTATTAAGTTGGGTAAAGATTTACGTGTCTTTGATGTTGATGAAATGACATTCAGTAGTAGGTTCATTGAGGATGATGTGTTTTTGTTGTTTGTAAAACAACACACGGATGTTCATTTAGTACCGGAACATTCACGCGTTAAGCACACACTAAGAACCTTCGTCTTTGATGTTCATGAAAATGTTAGGCTTCCTTAAGCAGCTGTTTTTTGTTTTTTTTTGTAAATATGTATGTTAGGTTTACTGAAGATTAACGTTGATTAAAACATGTCAACTCAAGCGTTCTTGATATTGCTTAAAACATGACACTGAGGATTTTGGTTCGGTTTAAGTGTCTTTGATATCAAAAGCAGATACTGGTTTCAAGACTTATGTGTCTGAAAGCATATATCTGGGTTATTGCTAGCTCATTGTCTTTGATGTTTATGACAACTTAAGTGTCCTTGATGCTTATGTAAATGCATCGGGTTGACTATAGCCTCAAGTGTCTTTGATGCCTTTGATAATGTTCATGAAACTGTATGTTTGGTTGTATCCGGTATGTTTTAAAATGTGTGTGTGTGTGTGTGTGCACGTGCGTCCTTACATGTGGCAAGTTGGGGTGGGCGGGCGTCTTCCCGTTCGGCCCCACCCACCCGGCGGCTCCTTGCGGCCCCGGAGGATGGTGCGCACCCCCAGCCGGCGGGTGGGCGGCTGGTACGGAAGTTGGTGGTACGGACGTCGCCGCCTCCGCCGGCGGCGGTAGCAGCAGCTCGGAGCCGAGGGTCCCCCCTTTTAAGTGGTCTCATGACTGCGCAGGAAACAGCGAACGACTGCAAGCAGGAAGCATCCCAACACTCACAGGTATTTATTTCATTCAACCACATTTTGTGTTTTACTTCATGCATAAAATAATGTGCGCTATGATGGGCATGATGAGAATCATTAAGGGAAATATGTATATGCCACTATTTTATTAGCAACACTGTACTTTCTAAAGAGTTTTGTTATTGTTTTAGATGATCATTACAAATACTTCGTACGATTGTTCATTTTTTGGAATAAAATACCAATAACACATCGTATAGGTTTTGTCAATCATAAAACATAAATGCCAATGAAATGTGAATACGTTTAACAAAAATATGACGATACCAAATATAATTTTAATGACTTTTTACATATTTGCTTATATTACATTAAATGTTTTATAAAAAGATGACCATTATGACAATATTTGATATTTTCCCATTAGTGATACTGAGAGAAGTATAAAAATTCAAAAGGAACGAAATACAATGAAAACGAGAATTACAATATATTGGATGTCAAGGTACTGTATGACAATAATTGATTATTGCATATGAATTATTTAACACTATAGGTTTATTATAAATATTATAAATAAATATAAATAAGATAGAAATATTATTGTATGTCCAGCTGCAGTGGAAAATGATTAACTACTGCATATGCAAAAATATACATATTACATGGCTAATTTTGCTGTTTTATATTATGAGGAAATTGATGATTTTCAAGATTGTCACTATGAGCATGCAAGTTGTGATACCTGATGATTCTCCCAAAACACTGAGTCACATTACGTCTTGTTACACCACTATTTCTGTGTCACGTACATATTTAAGATTTATTTTTTACACATTTAGAGAGCATGCAATAATATTTACATTTCTTCATTGATGAAAAGATTTAGGACGAAAACAACAAAAAGATGCAGAAAGCCTCAACTAACCAAAGCAAAGTCCTTACATGATCTGACCTAATACTTTTGCTCATGTGGAATGGAAATAGTAAACACTTGCTGTCTTTTTCCAGAACCATTAAACATTGAGATGTGTTGCCTTCCTGCGTCCGCCATCTTGGCTCTACTTTTCCTGGCGTCCCCGGCCAGGGGCACCGGCAGCCTGCAGGCCAGCCTGAGGCATCGGCAAGGCAGCTTCGCCATGGCGTTGTACCGCGCCGTGACCGAGGGCCGCGCCGATGCCAACCTGGTGGTGTCGCCGTCCGGCGTGGCGTCAGCCCTGGGCCTACTGCAGCTCGGCGCCCGGGGCAACACCAGAGCCCAGCTGGAAGCCGGCCTGGGCTACGACATCAACGGTACGGCGCGGGCCAGCGCCGTTGGTACCAGGCGGGGTTGCGGCTCGCCCGAGGAGGGTCCGGAGCTGTGATACCCGCCTCCACGCACCGCACCGCTAATCTCATTACGCATACGCCTGCTTGAAAACCGCCGGGTTAAGAGGTCGCCGCGGTTAATTACGAGCAGGGCCGGAGCTTCTAAGCGACAAAGTCTAACGTCACGCTTGTAATGACTACGACCGAAATGTTTCGTAAATTAGCTTCAACGTTTGTTGAATACGGGGGCAATCATCCATCCCGCCATTTTTTTAGAGCCGCTTATCTTCACAAGGGTCGCTGGTGCCTATCCCAGCTGACTGTTGGCAATAGATTTTTGAGGAATTTTTGTGGGTCTACTCCTGCCTACCAAATTTCATGTTGCCACATGATACTGGCTTTGGGGCTGAATTTTCCAAACCGCGTTTGTTCACAGATGCTCACGTGCGAGACCTGCTACTGCAGTGGCAGTCGGAGGTGAACAACAGCAGCGGTCCAATGGGATCGAAAGAGGCGTGGCTACAGCAGACATGCGCCCTATTGGTACAGAGCAGCATTAAACTAGCCGTCGGATTCACGCGTAACGCTGAAACCTGGGCTGACGTCAGCGTGATGAGAGATCACCAGCAGCAGAACAACTCTCTCAGCGGTAAGGCTAACCATTAGCATCCACACACAAACAAGTAGCATACACATGGAAGCAAATAGCGTTTTTCAGCTAAACGGTAGCACGGCCGAGAAAAATTGCCATGTTAAAAACTAGAACTGTAATGCTAAGAAAAAGCATCGCCAGGCTAACAGGTTAGCACCCTAGGGCTACCAATGAGCATCCTTTGGTTGTCATAGTAACATATTGAGTACTGTATGGTTCCCTGTGTCCAGATGAGGCATGGCTCCCCCTACAGGCTGGAAGCAGCAGCGGCGACCTTTCAGGGTCTGGTGAGGTTCAACAAGCTGAGGCCTCGGCATCGTTATCGTCGCCATCATTATCGGCATCTTCGTCCACCTGGCCATCCGGCCAGCAGATGGCGTTGCTGAGCACAGTTGCATTCAGGGGCACGTGGCAAAAGCAGTTCCACGCTGTCAACACACACAACCTTCACTTTCTGCACTTGGATGGCAGCACGGTCAAAGTACCCATGATGCACCAGGCCACCGAAGTACGCTTTGGTAAGATAATCGTGCTGTCGATGCTAGTTGTTAGCTTAAGGATGTTTGTGATTTCTCCAAGAATATCAATTATTTGTTCACAAATTGGTACCTCACTTACAAACATCTCTAATTACAAAAATTCAGGTTACAAATTACTTCCGAAAGGAATTAATTTCATACGGTACCACTGTACAACTTAGTTATCTCAGACACTACCGTTAACATTAGTCGAGATTTATTAGCATGTGCATTCTACTTGTTGATCTACAAATGATAATTGTTATCCTGTGTAGATACTGACTGCTGACTTGATGATTCTACTTTTCAACTCAAAGATGGCAGTTGTTATTCTATTTCTTTTTGTTAGCCTGGTGATACAAATCAGTAGTCTCGTATTGCTACTTATTATTTAACCTTAACAGTGCAGTTGCAAACCTGGTGGTTTTAGTTATTGGAGACTGTATTTGTTAGGTCAAGGGTGCTAGTTTTTAGCATGGATATGCAGCATATCCATGCTAAAAACTAGCACCCTTGACCTAACGTGGTGCCCATTACATGTACATAACATATTTCACTTGAGTTACTCATTTACTACAGCTGTTCCTTAATTATTGATAGAAATCATTAACATGATCGGTATCTTCACATAAACGGGTGCCCTTCATATTTGTCGGTATCAAAGAAGAAACTCTCACTTTCAAAAAGGTTGGTGACCCTTGTGCTAGGTGTTAGCCTGCAGGTAATATAGTACACACAGAGGTGGTTTAGTACACATATAGTAAATATGCTTGATTAGCCATGAGGCTCTAAAAATCAAAATGTTGATGTTCCTATTCAGGTCAGTTCCTAACACCATCAAACCAAAGGTACTCAGTACTGGATCTGCCCTACTCTGGTCTGTCCCTGAGCCTCCAGGTGGTCCTCCCTTCGGACCGCAAGACCCCCTTGGCCTCCCTGGAGGCTCAGCTAAGTTTTCGTCAAGTCGCTTCTTGGGAGGCCGGCCTGCGCAGGACCAAGATGGATGTCTTCCTACCTAGGTGACCAATTGCAGGGCATCGTCATCATTACAAACCTTTTTCCTGGTTGTCATAATTTGTGCTTGTTTAGGTTCAAGATGCACAATAAGTTGAATTTGAGGTCCATGCTTCCTGCCATGGGAATCGGAGACGCTTTCAACCCATCGAATGCTGACTTTTCAGGGATTTCAGGTCTGTGCGCTCAGGCTATGTGGAAAAACTACATGTCTGATAGCGGTTCCAAAAAGCTGAGTTTGCGTGTGCAGCTGAGGACTCACTGTACGTGTCGGATGCCTTCCATGACGTCACTATCGAAGTCACGGAGGAAGGAACCAAGGCGGCCGCAACTACGGGTAAGTGATGACGCCATGGCATTGGCAGTTATGGTTATTTCCACAATTTGCCAGATCACTTCAACAGTTTGTCTTGTCACGTTCCAGCTATGGTGCTGTTAAAACGGTCCCGCTCTCCCGTCTTCAAGGCAGACCGGCCTTTCCTATTTCTACTGAGACATATTAAAACAGGTAATTTTGATTTTTTTTTTTTGCGCTTAGCTCATTTGCTAGCATCAGCACTTATGTTGCCGTGCCCAATTTTATCATAATCCCAAAATTGGGTGTGTATATATTACACACACAATACGCATGCATTTGAGACATTCAGACAATTTTGTGTATTTTTCAACAGGATCCATTTTGTTCATGGGCAGAGTGATGAACCCAGCCGAGCAATTGCTTTGAGATGTTTATACCGCGACACACGCATACATACATGTGAGCAAGCGCGCACACACACATAATATTTATTTGCAGGCAATCCGGAAGAGGGACAATATTTTTGTAAATGTGTAAATAAAATTTTATTACATTTTTTTACACTTGCTATGCCTATTGTTTCCTTTGTGACTCCCTATTTATTTTTTTCCAAACTGACACAGAGAGACAGCAAGGTTCACATGTCTTTAGCGAGACTTTATTAAGACGGTGGCCGTTCACAGTGTAAAATAGAGACTTTTATTCATGGAAATACTTACAAAAAGGCCATTATTATTTTGTCCACCACAACATCATCTTTTAAATATTACTCTAGAGTTATGTACAGCTTTACAGTGTATACAAAATACTCTTTTGGTAGCCTGCTCACAAACAAACAAATAAACTATGGCAGATTTTGGTCCCAGTTGGAAAGCAAGTCAGGTTTTTGTGTGGTTTTAGAGATTACAGAGCCCGCCAAAAGAAATCCCAAAATGGGCTATGTTTTCTTGGTTGCAAATTTTAGAACCCACCCAAAGAAATGACAAATCAACTTAAGCTGGCATGGTGTGGAGCGTTCGGCACAGTCCAAAGAAATCCTACACTCATGTTTGCGTGGTTTGGAGATTTCAGAGTCTGCTCGAAGAAAATCACAGACAACCAGGCTCTCTTTTCAATGACATTAAATAAAATCTGCAATTGTACACAAGTGCACATAAATTCACTTCCTGAGCTTTTTCTCCTTGTTAATCTACCACTGACCAATAAAATCGATTTCTTTGTTTCTGCTCGCCGGATGACACGCATAACATAAATCGGTCATGAAACAATTGTTTGCTCTTAGGTTGTCCGTTGGACACCAGTCTCCCACAAATTGGTCACCGGTCACTTAGTCATTAGTCTTAGTCATTCAACAGTCAATCTTTCAGTCCCCTAAAGGTTCCACTTCATTTGCCAGCCCATTTGCTCTTTGGTTGCTTGTTGGTCAACCAACAGGTCAAGAAAAAGTCTCCAGCCAGCCATAGGTTACCATCCGTCTAAGACATCACGTCAGTAGCTTGTAAGACTTTAAGTTACCATCGCTCAACTTGTCCGTTCCTCAAAAGTCAACGCCTTGTCAGATATCAGTTACCAGATGCTTCCTTGCTATCGGTTACCATCAGTTAACCATCAGTCCGCCTGTCTGTTGCTTATCTGTCGCCAATTAACTGATAATTGGTCTGACTTTGTCCCTTTGCATATGGGTTATTATTTGCCCTTTGGTCAACAGTCAGTCCCCAGTCGGTTGATCATCAGCCTTGCAACACATTAGTTATCTTTGTTCAACATCGATAGCAAATTAGTTGTAAGCAACTAGCCCAACAGGTGCCTGCCAGCTGGTCTTATCAATCTCTGCATATGGGATATTAATTTGCCTTTAGTCACCAGTCAGTTGACCATTAGTCTTGCAACACATCAGTTACCTTTGTTCAGTAGTGATGGCCAATTAGTTTGTTGATCATTAGTAAGCAACTGACCCAAAAGTCGCTTGGCTGACCGGAGAAGCTCTTTGTCTCGGAACATTAACAAGGAGTGCTTGTATTCTTGCAGAGTCAGATTTGGATGAAAATCTCAAAGTGCCGCTTTAAAAAAAAAAAAAAAAAAAAAATTGTTCGAGCAGTCGAGTGCTCTGTAAGTTCTGGATAGGCATGGGCGATGACCGAGCGACTTGAGTTTCACAGAAACCACGACCCATTTGTTCTAATGGACCAAAATATTGCGAGAAGTCATCACACCCGTCATTGCAGAACAGTGAGAAGTACTCACGTCATCCTTGCTGAAAGCCCGCACATCTCTCTTGTGCATGTGATGACTCAAAAATAGAAGTCCTCTTCGTTAGTGGGCTGGTTAGAAGTTCTAATGCGTTAGGAAAGGCAGCGGTCAGAGTGCATCCACGTGGTTTGTGTTGTTGGACCTGCTGTGGATCTCCTCCAGCAAATTCTCCAGCTGCTCTATCAGAACGCGTTTCTTGAACCTTCACATGAGGGAAAAAAAAACAGATTACAATGAAAATAATAGCCTTTGTTAAACACAATAAAAAAATAAGACATGGGATGTTAATAATAATTTTTAAAAAGTAATTGCATAAGCATGCACACCCTCTTAAATTGGAGCTATGGCTGTTGGCTATAGCTGTAAAAAATAATTTTAGATGGCCAGGCACTAATATAATTCAATTGTTCACTGCCTGCCTGGTAAAATGGATGTTTGATGACTACAAGCGTCACCGGCAGTGAATGAGTTGACCCCAAATGAAGTTTTTTAAGGGGCTTTTCCTGACACTTCTGGAATAACATCTTACATTACATGCCATGGTCTATGGTGAGCTTCCACCGAATGAAAGGGATCTCAGTGATCAAAGGTGTCAGTCAGGCCAATGGTACAAAAAAAACGTTTCCAGGGCACTAAATGTACCATGGAGTACATTGGTGAGACAAAGCTTGCTTTTAACTTACAAAAAAGGACAAAAAATATTGAGTTAAAAAAACAAAACAAAACAAACAAAAAAAAACAACTCATGAGTCAAAGTACCTCTGTATTACAATTAATAAAACACAAAAACGTACCTGGCTGCCTCTTTGATGATGTTTTGGAGAAAGATAAGTCGGGTATCAAGGGTGCCTTGGATCTGCTTCAGGAAGTAGAAGATCTTCTCATAGTCTGGAAAGAAGCAATGATTATTCATGAGGAACTTAACGCAAAAGAAATCATAAAAAAATAATTATCCTCGAGTCGCATACGTCTGCCAGGTTTCCTGATCTCCTTGGTGATGAGCCCCCTGAGCTCATTGTTGACTTTGGTGGTCTCAATTTGGATGTGCTTCTTCAGAGCGGTGGGGGACAAATAGCGGGGAGGCATCTCCCCAACCAGGATCACGTCAGTCTCTTCCACTTCCTCACCCAGCTGACCGTTCTCTTTCTCGCTGTCCCGGTGGTGGCCAAGCTGCGGGTCAGAGTGGTTTTCCTGAGGTTCGGCTGCATCCAAGTCGTCCGAGTCGGAGCTTGGGTCGGTGCAGTGGTTCTGATTGAGGTGGTTGATGATCAAGTCTGCTTCTCCGTCACTCTCGCCCACATCTGGAACGATTTTGAAATGTGTCAGAAATGGCTAAATTAACAATGAAGCAAAATTAGGACTTTGAGCGAATTAGGGCTAGAGTTTGGAAAAACATACATTTGATTGTAATTTCAACTATTGCTGAGTTACATGATTACTTAGGTAAGTGCTCTCACCTGAGACGAGTCGAGGGCTGGCTGGAGGGGTAATGGGGGGCGTGTATGCCCGGCCAAGGCGCAGCAGAGGCGACATACAGCGCCTTCTCTTTGGTCCTCCACCCGTCATATTGCTTTCGGCGGGCCTTTTCCCTTTGTTCTGAGGGCTCGTCACAAATTCGTCAGCCTCGTCGATCATCATGCCCTGGAAGAAAAGAGACGAGGAAGACTGCTTAGAAAATTTACAAGTTGACAAACTGGTCTAGGTTTTGGACACGGGATTGACGGAAGAACCTTCTTATCCAGCTTGAAGGGGTTGCCAAAGGTGTGAAGGCGCTTGGGCTGCTCGGGGTCGGCGTCTCGAAGGGGCTGAGGAGCGGCTTTTAAGAAGTCCTGGTAGTTGCCCATCTGAGCAATGGGAACGCTATGTTGCTGATCTGTGTAGAAGATTAAATACCGACATTATATTTAATACAAATAGGAATTGCAGTAGGAATACTTGACTGCTTTTTCTTTGTCCATTAGTAATTAAATCTATATATGAGAGAAACATGGAAAAAAAATGGCAGATTTTGTTTTTACTTATTTTATGTTTTGAAAGCCAATATATTTGTCTTAACATGTTGTAAGGCAGGAGTGGTCCGCGAGGTCCGGCGTGTTTTCCAGTTTTCTCTCCACAACATACCTGATTGAAATGTTTAGCTCATCAACAAGCTCTACAGAAGCTTGAAAATGAGTCGAATCATTTGAATCAGGTGTTTGAGAGAGAAAACTGGAAAAGATGCAGGACATCGGCCCTAAAGGATTGGAATTGCCCACCTGCTTGTTTAAAAAAACAAAAAAAAAAAACCAAAAAAACACTTTTGTCGCTTTTAAGAGATTATATCGGTCAATGAATGAGTTGACTATGTAATATTCATGTTTAATACACTTGATGGATTTATTGTAGCATATTTAAATCAGATGTATTGAGCTATATATTGTTATATATTATTTAATATTTATACATCTGGGATCCACACTCGTGGTACCTAATGGAATCCTACTATACCAGCATCATAGCCTCGCAGGGTGCAGACTGTAGTGTTGAGAAGGTTTCTCCTCATGCGGCTGAGCTGGTCAAGCAAATGACTGCGTGGAATGTCGTAAGGGTTCCGGAAGCTCTGGGGCTTTAGGCTCTGAGGGCGACATCCGACATTTGAAATCAGTGAAGCCAAAAAAATGCTGGCTATAAAGCAGTTTATAAACAGAGCCATTAGGTTTGAATAATACATATGAACAATAAATAACTTGTGTATTTGATAAAGTGACCTAAAAAACAGAACGAACCTTGTTGAGGAGCGCCAAGTGAAAGCCTTGGAACTCTTTGGGGTTAAGCTCCAGGGGTGGGGCTGGGGCATCGCCTGAGAGACTCTGTAGCTGCTGGATGAAGTCCCTGCGCTGGGCCAGCGAGATCCCACTGCCCCGCCACCGTACCTTGATGCCTGACTCAGGCAGTGCCTTCTTCCCGATGGAAGCGATCAGGCGGTCGTATTCCATTTTTGTCTGAAAGTAAACTGTGTTATGCCAGCAGAAATGAGACCACACCGTAACATAAGTCTATTTAAATCTGACCTGCTGGCTTAGCTTTTTGAGGTAGGAGACCACACTGTAGCTCAGGCCATACTCCATGTTCTCCGCCAGAAGGTTAGGAGCTCCCATGATCCTCAAAGCCTTCCTCAGGGACTGTAAAAACAGAAAGAAAAGTTAGTAGACAACCAAAAAGCTAATCTATGAAAAGGCAAAAATTAGTTTTTCAGGTACCCCAATGTAATACGGTGGCATGGTCTTCAAGTAGTTCTCAAAGGACTGCCGCCATTTGAGGGTGGGCTTGAACTTGTGCACTTTGATGAGGTCGTCTATGGTTAAAACCACAAAGCTATTTAGAATGTTTCTTTGCATCAGGTTTTATCATTCACATCTTTCTTCATCATTTTTCAACATTTGCAAAGGAGTCACTATCACTATCCAATGTATTTTCTCCTAAATTGAAAACAAATTAAGACTGTCCCTTTGCATGTGAAGCCAAAGGAAGCTCACACGAGTGACTATGTGCTAGCTAGGAATTCCCCGGGGAACATGTGCTATTCTGGATACACAAGTCGAGTGGAAAACTCACCCAGAAGAGGCAAGAGTACAGGGTAGTTGTAGGGCATGACAAACAGGTTAACGCAGTTGAGCGCCGTGCTGGCCTTCAGGTAGCCAAAGGGCTGGCCTAGATCACTGTATTTGGCACTGTTGCATACAAACACCTGAGAAGCAATTAAACAAAAATCAAATGGGATCTTGCTTTGACACATGAAATTGATCTCAAAGACTATTATTGTGACCGGTAGACAGGTGACGTGTTACTAAAACTGCTCCTCGCATGCCACTGCCATTTCATCTACTTGCAGCTATTACATATTTTAAGGGGCAATTGCTCCACTGATTATCCCATCAATTAATCATATAAAAATAGTTATCAATATTAAATATAATATAATAAATGGGGTCCGCAACAAAAGAACAAATGAGTTACGTTACAGACGGCCGTTTGTTAATTGCATTTGTTTGTAATTTGTTAGTATAAGTAAAAAACAACTAAGGAGTCAATAATCGGTCTTGATCATCCCAAGGACAGTTTTCAGCCTGAAAAAAATGTGCACGTAGAGGAGCGTCTGTAATGTGTGCAAATTCAAATATTGCTTTCAGCCACTTGGGGTCAGCATTCTCCTATTCAACTGTACTATGTGTTGAATGTGCAAATGGGTGTGTCTGGTCTGGTGAGTGCAGGAGTAGATGCTAGGTTGACTGGCTTAATTGGTGTTTTACTGTGTCAATATGCTGTTGTGGTCAGCAGTGAACAAGTATGAAATGACCACAAACGTTGACCATTGCTTGTCTATTGGAGAAGCTTTTCTCATTGGCAACATGCTCAGTACTGCGAAGCTTCCATGCAAAGATTTTCAAGTCATAATCAAAGGATTCTATGGGCGTTGTACCTGCCAGCAGGTGTGTGGCGACTTCCTCTCGAGGATGTACTGGGTGAGCGGCGAGGGCTCCAGCTCATACTTGTCGAATGGGACCTTGTCGATTACCATGGGTTCTGCGTCAAGGCAGGAGAAGCGAACGTGCGGGTGGGCCGAGCGGGGTGGCTTGGCAACAGATGCCAAATGAATAATTAAACATGAAATAGATAGAATTTTGAGGTTAGATGGTTCTTACCAGCGTGGGCGAGTTCTGGTCCGGCCAGAAGGCCTCGGGTACGGGCCAGTGTCCGATGGGAACTCCAGTTTTGGGATTGGGCCTGACGTAGATGAGCTTATGGCAGCAATGCCATGGCTGCGGGCCAGGTTTTAATGACTCGGGAGGAGCATCTGGACCATCACCACACGAAAAACGGCGTTGCGTAAGATACGTTTATTACAGTGGGGTATGCGCAGACGAGACTCACCGTCCGACGGGGGTGGGTCAGGCCCGGTCTTCTCGAAGTTAATGACCACGCCGCTCTGGATTTTCTGGACCAGAGACTCCAGGCACTGATTTAGCATGCGCTGGGAGAAAACGCTGTATGAACGCCCTGGAAAAATAAACAATCACAATTGGGATTCAGGAAACACGTACAAGTTCCTATTTTTAGTCCAACTTCCCAATGTAGTGGTGTATCAGCAGCTTTGGTTTGACACGCCAGCTTTTGGGTTAAACAATTGTTTTCAAAACAAACAGAAGTTGAACGTCACAAGTCAAAGTCGTACTCTAAAAGCATTGAGTGACTGGAATGACTTGCTTTTACTTGAAGCATTTCTATTACAAGCAGAGTCAATCATGCTTCGACTGGAATCACAGGATTGACGTTTGCCTACCGCCGGTGACTTCACACATAGGCGTGATGGGCGAGTCGTCGGATGGGACGCCTCCAACCGGTTCCGGCTCCACCGATGCATGGCCGGGAATGCGCAGCACAAGCGCGAACAGACGCTGGTCCCAACGGAAGGGCTCCTTGGTCAGTTCGCTGCCCGGAAGGGGGGTTGTCAGGGGGAGATGGAGCTGAAACATTTATTTTTTTGTGAAGCACTGTGAATAATTCTCAGATGTTCTGTATGAAAATTGAGCCTTTTATATCAAAAATGTTGACTTTTAATTTACAGTTTTGTTATCAACACTGACCTCATCTTGGACACCTGCACTGGTGGTCAGCTTGTTTCCATCGGTGATGGCAATAATGATAGCAGGCTCCAGAAAGAAAGGGTTTCTTCCCTATCAAAACAAAGAAACCAAAGAATTTACAGTACAAGTGAAAGTACAATGTTTGTGTAAAGTTTTTTCTGAATGGCATGAAACACCTAATATACGTTTCCTTAACAATAGTGTTCAGTTAGAAAATACAGCATTAAAAAATGTTACTACAAATGTAGCTTTTCTGTCATTTTCATTTTTATAAAACAAGATACAGTACAAGCATACAGTACAGTACTTTGAATTCATATTTTGTGCTGCACCACTGACATATACTCACTAGCGTAAACACAGCATTTTGATTATTATTGCGTTTGCGGAATATGAATTAAGCAGCAAAATTCACCCAGTTTGATCCATCTCTGGAAGCAGGCTCTTTGCCTTGTACTTGCTATCGACTTAAGATTAACATCACAGTGGATCAGGCCTCAAGTAACAACAAAGCACGGCTCAACTGTTTGGTCATGTGACGTGAATATTGTCTTACACTAATGATGAGTTGAAGTGATTTAAATTGGCGTTTTGCTGCTGCTAAGCAGCAGGTCGTTTTTGTGGCTAATACAATAACAAAGTACATGAAGGTTGTTAACAATCATAACAACCACTTCTCTATCATGAACAAGTTGGGATTAAACCTATCTATATGAATATTAAATCAAGGACAGATGTCTACATATTTTAAAAATAGCAAAGTGGGGAGGGGGGTCTTATCTGTTATGCAAGACATTGGAGTCATTCGACATAGCGCATGAGGGTGTGTTTGTCACAGTATGCAGGTGGTTGATGCTTGGAAGACTGGGGGCAAGGGGCAGGAGTTTGTGTGTTTTAGGGACTTGTGGCTCTTGGGCGCCACCTACCTGCCCGTAGTTGTCAATGCCAGTCACTAGTCTATTGAGATTGAGCAGGTCAAAGGCAGTCCTCAGTGACTGGCCCACAGTTGTGAGCCCTGTGGCCTGCAGGTTCCTCAGCTCAGTCATGAACGTGGCGTGGCTCTCTTTCCATCCCGCCTTCACGGAGGAGGAAAAAAAAAAAAAAAAAACACCTCAGGATACCGACACGTTCATTACAAATTCAAACACAGTCGACCACATTTTTACCATAGTTCCTTCTGACTTTCTTCTGAAGCGACAGTTTACATTTCCAGATGCATTAATTTTAATGAGCTCTACAAAGCAGGTTCATTTTGTGCATGCCAATGTAGCTGACAAACATGATATATATATATATATATATATATATATATATATATATATATATATATATATATATATATCTTAGTATATATATATAGAAATCTTAGTCATGGAATATAATGGGTTATAGTAATAAACTTGGTGGTGGTGGAATTTATAGCACTAGTAGTGGTAATAGTACTTAGAAGTAGTCATTGCAGCAGTTACTGGATAAGTGTGGTAGAGGTAGTAGCAGAACTAGCAATAGTATTGTGGTAGTGTTGTATTATTATTCTCATTTAAGCTCAAGTGCTTCTAGTTAGGTGTGATAGCAATAGTAGTAGAAGCAGTGGTAGTATTTACACATAATAGTGTTTGTAGTAGTGGTGGGATTAGGACAGTAATAGTTGTGGAAGTGGCGGTAGTAGCAATAGTAATAATAGTGATGGCAGTAGAGCTGGTAGAAGAAGCGGTTACTGTTATTGTTATAGTATTACTAGTATTGGGATGGTAACAGTTGTAAAAAAAGAAACACTATTGGAATTGGTTTCAGTATTATTAATGGTCATTTTAGGTGTATTGTGGTAATAGTAATACTATAAGTAGTTAAAAGTAATGTTGTGTGAATGAGTGCCCCCTCCCTCCTGAGGATGTGTCTGTAAAAATAACTCCCAGAGTTCCTCGCTGCTCTGTACAAAATGTCGGCCATGTTTTAAAGGGGGCATGGACAGAGAGCTTCCTCCTGAGTTGAGGACTGTTTTTTTTTTTTTTTGTAGCTTGCAACACACTCAGCCTGCCTTGAGAAGGAGGGGGACACTCATCACCACGATCACGATCAGTCTGGGCCAGTGAAAAGCCGTCATGAGCCGAACATGAACTCTACCTTGATCCCGAACGGAATGTCTTCATAATTTACCAACATGTACCGGTCCCCTCGGCTCGCCGGATCTCTCCCTCGGAGCTGTGGAGATAGTAGAAATTATTTAGACCCGAAAGTTGGACTTTTTTTTGACAGGTTGAGATAGGAAAAAAAAAATTGTCACCCGAGCCGAGCGGGATATGTCCCGCCAGTACAGTACCTTCATAAAAGTCTCAACAGCGCCTTTTGCTATGTCCAGATAGGTAGTGCCCAGATGGCTGCGCTGGTTCATGGACGCGGACGTGTCTACCAGGAAAAGTAAAACGGGCATTTTGTGGTGCTAACAACACGTTCTGCATGGACTTGGGTGTCAGTACACAACTAAAAAGGTCACCCAAAAAAATCCAAATAAAAATCTTTTGTTCTCTCCTGCTGCTTGCCGCCCGTGTCACCTCCTCGGCTAGCTAGCTAGCTGCTAACTAGCTAGCCGGCTAACTGTCTGTCTCACACATTCTTTCCACCACACAAAAAAAAGTGTCAGAAGAGTGAGTGGCGATGCCCCCCGCCGGGCGAACTTAGCTAAAAACCTCCCACCCTAGGGGTACCCCATGGATTCACGAGGGGTTTTGGCAATTTTTACAATATTTTGCGAATAGTCCTAAGTTTCATAGAAACAAAGTTCCCCCTCACTGAAGGTCCCTGCTTCTCTACACTGACTGTGCCGAGCGGCTTCTGGCAGTTTTACTGGCAGCTTGGTTGCTTGGCCCCGCCTCTTTAACGTCACGTGCATCTCACATCGCGCTCTGATTGGCTATGCTGATCTGCCTAATTACCATATCCAAATAAGGTCAAACTCTTCCAGATCGCTCTGCGCATGCTCACTTGGCTCAGGGACAAGAATGCACAGAAACGTCTTGTGTACAATGCGTCACTAAACAAGCGACGTTTTAACGGTACAGCACATTGAGCCTTGTGGTTAACATATCATATGTATACCACGTCGTTATTTCAACTCTCCGGTACACACTTAACCACTAGTTGTGACGCTTTTAAATCTCAGTCAACTAAAAGATTTTGAGGGAGTGACATGCACGCATCGTCAGACACACGCCTTGCAGCTCGGAAAAGACAACGCTTTTTTTCTCTCCACTCAACATGTGCGAAAATGCATAGAGAGCTCCAGCGGCAGCTTTTACTTAGAAAGTTGTGACGCACGCTGCTTGTGACGCCTTTTTTGTTTACACTACAGAAAACGTCTGGATTAGGGTGACTTTTCGTGCAAAAGACGAAGAGCTTCTCTGTATTTGCCATATGACATTCAAGCAGTAGCAGCAGGCGTGTGCGATTATGCAATAGACAATTTACATAATGACGTGCATCCTTGGAAAACACCGCTTCCGCATAAAATGAGAACGGAAATAGTCTTGATAATGGAAGGAAAAACTTTTTAAAAAAGCTTGTTGACATGGTGTGTTGTGAAGGTACGTTTGCACAATGTGCATATGAGAACTCTCAAGTGAACAGGAATTCCACTTCACGATTCCTCCTTCCACACAGAAATGATATATTTTTGGTCTATTTTTGTTTGTGATTAAATCATTCATTCTACACTTCAGTCCAGTATGTGGTGACAAAATAGTGATGGGAAAATGAAGCCTCATGAGCCACTTTTGATTTTTTTTTGTTTTGTTCTTTGCTCTTTGCTTAAAGGCGCAATGGGAATTTCCATTGCACAAACTTTTGTTTTTAAACTAAAATCCCCATCTAGAGGATTAAAAAAAATCACGTGTTTCATGAGGCTTTGTTTTTTCCATCACTGTGAAAAATGCACCCAGTGCTCAAAAGACCAAAGAAGAAGAACGATTTGATTTAATTGAGCAAAATGTGATGGTACAACGATTAGGAAGTTAATCATTTAGTTCATTGAAGTGAAGGCGATAAAGCTAGAGATAGTCTGAGTGGTAGTGGTACTAGTGGCAGTCGCAAAAAGTGGTAGTAGTGATGGGAACGCTAATATGGTAGCAGAGGTGCTGGAACAAGTGGTAGGAGTCGGGGTAATATACTACTACCATTATTGTTCTCACAACAACAATTACCAGTAATATGAATAAATGTGACATGTTTATTAGGAAGTCAATATTTTGTTGTTAAATGCTTATAGAAACGGGATATTCATAAACCACTACCCAGGTAAGCTTTTATTTTCTTATACCGGAAACTTAACTTTGAAGACAGGAAATAGGTGTCGCCGCTCCATGCGCGTGTAGTGTCAGCTGACAATTTGTCACCCGTCACCACAAAGTGGGCTGACAGTCGTGCAAGGCCAAGTGAGTGCCACCTGCACCGCGACACCCAACCATCACACCCCGAGTCTCGTCTGAGCTCCTATCCGAGGTTAAGGTTTACGCTTTCCCGACGTGGGGGGGTTTGCGCGTGACTGTAGCAGCATGGCGGCCGAAATCGAACCGCGACCGCAGGTTCGGAAGCCATGTTTGCTGGGCAAGATCGACGGCTTCCAGGACGTGGTGAGCGCGGCGGTCATCATCCCCAAGGAGGACGGAGTAATCAGCGTGTCCGAGGACAGGTGAGCCCGCCTAATAGACGCATACTCCTCGGCTTAGAAGCTCCACTGACGCCCCTCCTCCTCCTCCTCTCACCCCCCCTCCTCGATCCCCGGAATCGCAACACCCACTTGCATACGTACTTTCATATTTTCTATGACTAATATTAATTGTGTCAAGTGTTGTGGACTCTAAGTAGCTAGTTAACAACATGCTAGTTTGTAGCATGCTAAGTCGTTATGTTGAGAAAATAATTTGCCTCCAATATGTTTGTATTTACATAGATGTGTGTTTTAAGCCATTTAAATCGTCCATAAATGCACCATTAAAACATTTGCTGCAATTTCTGAGACATAAAATGCATCGCTACCTTTTTCATATTGTGGCAATTGACATGATCGTTTCTCCCTCATTTTGGGGGGTGTAACACTCCCCTAAATTGAATCCAGCTACCACTAAAATTATTATTTGTTTTTGTCCGTTATCATTCATAAATATGGGAACTGCAGTACAAAAGTTAAATTTATCTTGCCTAAAAGTAATAAAATACCTCTGTATTTGTAATTATGTTGTGTTGATGACTACAGTGAGCCTTTATTTTCCTACATGCTTATTATTGTTTTATGCAAAAGTTTGTTTTTTTTTCGAATCTGAACAGAACAATTCGGGTTTGGATGAAGCGGGACAGCGGACAGTATTGGCCCAGTGTCTACCACACGATGCCATGTGAGTGTTCTTTTCTTTTGCCTTTATTTTGAAAATGATGTATATAAGTGTGAACAAAGTACAAAATAGTTTTATTGTCAGCTGCAAAGTCTGAGCTCAATTGCTTCACTTATAGCTGCTCTTGATGTGAATGCTCAGAATGTTTGCATCCTGGTTAACTTTTTACTTTTTTTGTAAAAGAATGAGAAACAAATTAACATTTGTTGCTTTTGTAACCCAACCAAAAAAAAAAAGTCTCAAAACAGTAAGTAGATATTTTTAATGCAATACTTTTAACCATTTCTTTCTTTATGAAATGAGCTTTTTTTTAAGAAAAGACGTCCTGAAAAACACAAGTGAAATTCAGTGACATGTCCAACTCATGAACAGAAACGTCAAAAACCACCATTATTTTATGAGTAAGATGAACATTTGAATTATGCTGTATCACAATCTTACAACACAATTGCACAACACAACACTTTGCAAAACGGTTAGTAGGTAGTTGTTAGGGTTAGTAAAGAAAAAGCCACCCCTCCAAAATAACAAAAAAAAACAGATGCAATCTGATATATCTCCAAATTTGACCTGTTTTCATTTGAACTTGAAATAGTTGATATCTCCCTTCAATGAGAATATAGCTTAATGTAACATTCACTGTATTTTTTTTTTTTAAATAAACAAGAACAAACGCGTGTGCGGTTTTGTAGGCTTGCATGTTTGAAGACGCTCGCCGCGCATTATTTTCCGACGTGTTGGAACAACACCTCTGAGCTCTTGTGCAATGGAGGGAAGCTCAATGATACCTTCTTTCAGCATTATGTGTGCACGTCTTACAAATACACCCACTAACAATCGTGTAAAATATTCATTAAGGGTAGAACTGAGTAAACTGATTTTATTGTTATTTTGCTGCCTTAACATTTCATTTGTTTCCCTCAATGAAATCACATTAAGTGATTTTTTTTCTGCCTGATACACTGACTGATCTCACTATCTCATAGGTCTTTTGATGTATACTTTTAGATGCGGTTTTCAAACAAATTTGATGGCTATTCTTATGTTGGATGTTGGTGACGGGAACAGTAGGTTTTTGTTTACAAATTAAAAGCTTAATAATTGCAACAGGAAACAACTTGTGTACTCTTGAGTAATCTTTGTTTATTGTAAGTTAAAAACGGTCACGAGTCCCCACATCGTATTTGTTACTGATAAACATTGTGTTGTAATAAGTCCTTTGCGCAACATTTTTTATTTTGTGAAGTTTTACACAGATGTCTTTAGAGATCACAATTTTCCTGCAGGGGGTACTTGGCTGAAAAACTATTTGAAAGAGCTACATCACTGCAGAAAAAAAGTTGAGAAGCTTTGTACTGACTGACTGACCAAATAAAAAGAAATAATCAATGTTTACAATCTCCTACTCATATTGTCTGTGTTTATCCGTCCAGCTACGTGCTCCTGCATGACCTTTAACCCAGAGACCAGGCGTCTGCTGGTGGGCATGGACACCGGAAGCGTTTGTGTAAGTAGCCAGGATATAGTCTTAAAATATTGATGGAATTTTAAAGTGTAAAATGAAGCTAATCATTCTGATGTGCCGGTATTTCCAGGAGTTCATCTTGTCTGAGGATTACAACAAGATGACTCCAACGCAAACCTACCAGGGTGAGTGAGTGACGGTGTGTGTGTGTGTGTTGTGTAGGGACAGACCGAATAATATCGGTGGAGCAGATTATTGGTACCGATTTTGCCATATTGCCGTCGACCTTTTTTTTTTTTTTTTTTTAAGGGCCGATATAATTTGCTGCATCTGATCCCAAGCAATTTAATGGAAGTTTAATGATGGAGTTGTTATTAATAACAACTAAAAAAAATGTTATTAATAAAAACAACAACAACAAAAATCCCTTTTTGCTGCAATAAACGTTGATTCCTCAAAATTAATATTGGCTTTAAATATTGGTTATCGGCTTCCTTGACTGCTGAAATTGCTTTCAGGCGATCTCTAGTTATTGTACTTGTGCTTTATATCGTTGACATTGATTCTATTTGTAGCCCACCAGGGCAGAGTGACAGTGGTGTTGTTCGTCTTGGAGATGGAATGGCTGCTGAGCACGGGCCAGGACAAGACTTTCACCTGGCACTGTTCGGAGAGCGGACAGCAGCTGGGATCTTACCACACTTCGGCCTGGGTGTCTGGACTGCAGTATCCTTCCGCTACATTGACGAACTCGTCTACTGGCTGACTGATGAATATCTCATTGATCAACTGATTGAGTGACTATGTGTTTTATTTTGTTTTCCTTAATTTACGTTTGTCAGATTCGACGTTGAGACTCGACACGCCTTTGTCGGCGATCAGTCGGGTCAGGTGACCATCCTGAAGCTGGAGCAAGACAGCTGCAGCCTGGTGACCACTTTTAAGGGCCACACTGGTACATACGCACACTTTGTACACACTCCGCAACCTCCACCAAGGCCAAATAATCTTCCATATTTCTGTCTGACTCGACTTTGATTATTCAGTGTACAGTATCGGGAAGAAATCAAGGTAACTGCTGCTTGAAAGTTAAAGGTGCCGTCAATGCGGTGAGAGGCCATCTTTAAAATGAACTTTACCTTCCCAAATACAGGGACCTCAATGATTTGGTACATTTTATTTTGAAGTAGATTCCTGCAGTGTGTCGCCTAATGGCTGACTTGACTCATCACTGACGTCAACAACGCTACGTTATCCTGAAATCAAGTTCAATTGCCCATTATGCTCATCTAGGATGCTTCAAAAAGACTTATTTACGCTAACAGCGATATATGGGGCCGACGGTTGCCAGGGATTATCGGCGGCTCCAATGTTCACGGCTAACAGTGACAAGATACCAGCAGGTTCAATTGGTGCAGCCTTAAACGACACTTAATAAAAGCTCACAACCCAACTCTGAAAATGAATTAAAACTAACCCAAATCACATCTCAAAATGAAAACCAAATAAAACGCAAATGGCACTCCCAAGACTATTCTAACCTTGTTTGTGAATCATGAATCCGAGTATTATTCCTTCAGTACGGTGTGTACACAAGGAGCATGGACTGTGACCTTTTGGATGGCGTGGGGAAACCAAGTGCCAAGTTAGCACATTCCGGCAATGGCCGTGTGATGTAGTGCCTGTGTGCTCCTGCAGGGGTCAGTGTCACTCTCCGTGTGAAATAAGACTAGTCTCCCTTTTTTTTTTTTTCCAGGTAACGTGACCGCACTTTGCTGGGACCCAGCCCAGAGGGTTCTGTTCTCCGGCAGCTCCGACCACTCCATCATTATGTGGGATATTGGAGGTCGCAAAGGCACCGCTATTGAACTGCAAGGGCACAAGTAGGCGTATCAAGCATTTTCACGTCATATTTTACAATTTCCACTTCTTAACTATTTAAGTGCCATTGATGACTACAGACGTTAAAAATCAATTTTTACTTTGTTCGATGACAAAGAACTCAAAGATCCATTGTAACTGGGCTGACACTGAATGAGTTCATGTGTATTGTGATCCTTCCCACATTTTGTATTATTTTTCAGTTGATCCTATCTATCTATCTATCTATCTATCTATCTATCTATCTATCTATCTATCTATCTATCTATCTATCTATCTATCTATCTATCTATCTATCTATCTATCTATCTATCTATCTATCTATCTATCTATCTATCTATCTATCTATCTATCTATCTATCTATCTATCTATCTATCTATCTATCTATCTATCTATCTATCTATCTATCTATCTCCATCCATCCATCTATATCTATCTCTATACAACAATTATAATGGACAAAAACATGCTTCAAAACAGTTAAATGTAAGTATTGCCAACGTGCGTTGTCGTCTAATACAGAATGTGCTTGTGTGCGACAGCGACAAGGTGCAGGGCTTGTGTTACGCCTCTCACACTCGCCAGCTCATCTCGTGTAGCGCTGACGGCGCCATCGTCATCTGGAACATGGACGTGACGCGACAAGAGGTAAAAGTCACTGTCGTACTCCACACTATTTTTAGCTTCTTTGTGTGCGGTTTTTATTTGCTGATTTATTTGTTTGTTTATGCAGACTCCAGAATGGCTCGACAGTGACTCTTGTCAAAAGTGTGAGCAACCTTTTTTCTGGAACTTTAAGCAGATGTGGGACAGCAAGAAGATCGGCTTACGCCAGGTATGGAAAAATGTAATGGAAAGGGTCTATTACATGAAGGCACTTTAGGGGGTGCGTCATATGTAACGGGTGCCAGCAAATCTAATTTAATAATTTTAAATGCAATAGGAAGAGTAAGTTTTATTTTCAAATTAAGAGCACATTAATTGGAAGTCTACTAGGTTTTTTTTTTTTTTTAATTAAAAGTTTTACACTGGTATATCATTGTTTGAGAACCACTGTAATACCATGTCAGAAGAAGAGGAGCTGGTCGCTGGGATTCCCCAAGGGTCTTGTTTAGACCTTCAATACATTTTCCTTGTAGCAATAGAAAGTTAGCAAAGAAAGAAGGTTTTTATTTATTTATTTATTTATTTATTTATTTTAAAGCATCACTGCAGGAAGTGCGGCCAGGCCCTGTGCGGCAAGTGCTCGTCCAAACGCTCCACTATCCCGCTCATGGGCTTTGAGTTTGAAGTGCGCGTCTGCGACAGCTGCCACGCCTCCATCACAGACGAGGAGTGAGTATGGCGCCCCCCTGCCGTCACCTGGTATCATAATACGACCTCTATTTCGCCTTTCCTCCCCTAGTCGCGCCCCCACGGCCACATTCCACGACAGCAAGCACGCCATCGTTTACCTGCACTACGAGCCCACCACGGGATGTTTACTCACCTCCGGCACTGACAAGGTGGTCAAGGTAAGCCAGAAGTTAAGATCACCTTTACGAACGCAGCGAAGGATGACAAAACGAGTTTGCAATATTATCATGCGTTTGTGTTACTCAGCTTTGGGACATGACGCCTGTGGTATCATGACATCGTCACCCCCCCCACCTCCCCAACCAGAAAAAGCTCAGCAGGCCAAACCGCGGGACGGCAGCCGTCAGCTTCTAACAGGACGGAGAAGGAAGTGAAGGCCACTTTGGAGGGTGGCCTTTCACTGGTGGGAGACGGGAAGCTCCACACAAAGTGGTGTGTACAGTTTGTGATTATTTATTATTCAAGTGTCAATGGATTAACAGCATAATACACATGCTCGTGAATCATCATCATCAGCTGTGATCGGATGTCAGTGCAATTGTTTGATTGTGTAAAAACTGTATGTTAGTGCACTGGAATACGATCCAAAGATGGAAAATACAACAATCTTCTTTGATATTTTTGATTTCACACATTTTAAAAGCAGTAATTCCTTCAAATGACAAACAAGAAATTTATAATGTGCATTGCACAAAGCGAGTTAATGTCCTTCTCTACAATTTTGTGAAGGGGACCAAAATAAAGCTAAGAAACCGGTCAGCTTCTGTCCTAATTATTAACACACCTCAACATTATATATATATATATATATATATATATATATATATATATATATATATATATATATATATAAATGTTTGTATTTTTTTTTCAATTTCACATTTCTGCATTACAAATGCATTGAGAAGCAGTCACTAATACATTAAGTATTGTTGGAAAGTTCCCACGACTTAAATGTTACAATTAACTTCAATAATGACTTGGGACTTTTTTTCAGAGGGTGACCTAAACTGTTAAAAATAAAAAATGTATGTGAGAGCAGTTTTTTTTTTTTTGGTGAACATGCTGTTTAATGAACTGTGATCATGCATTTAAGAAGCACAGTCCCTTAAGAGTAATAATAACATCTGTGTTCCATGTCTTAATATGATTTAACCTCTTAAGTGTAATGCTCTCCCAAATGGGTGCAATTTACAGTTTTTAAGATACTTCAAATGGCTCAAAAATGACGTGTGCAGTACAATACCGTTGCGATAAAAGGAGGGTCTCGGATTTCACGTTGTTTTCGGAAAAAGATGGCTAAATGTAAATGTATGACTGTGAGTATTGTTATATATATTACTGTCCACTAATATGTGTTGCTGTGGTCAAAAATGTGTTGCTAACGGGGCTATACACTGTGAGATTGTATTCATTAGCCTTTCTAAGGCACTCTAATTAATGACTCACATGAAAGTGAAAAAATAGTCTTAAAATGGGCAGTAGTTTTATTATACATTGGATAACTGACTATAAAAGTACATTCAGCTCTATTTACAGTAAATTAAGAATCAAACCATACTTTACATTTTTGGTTTATCATAATTAGCACAAGCCAAATGTAAACATGAATTCAGGAGTGTTTGCGCATAATTTAAACCAAAAAAAAAAAAAAATCAAGGTTTGAACTTAAGCGCCAAATCGTGGAGGGCTGCTAGGAGTTTGTCTTCATCCTGAGTGGTGGACTTGGACCAGGCCAGTGGAAGGTGTGTGGCCACAGCTTGGCGATCTGGAAGAAAGGACAGGTTTCCAATTTCTTTTCTCTCAGACTAGAAAATTAAAAAAAAAAAAAAAAAAACAATTTCAAGACCTTGAAAGAAGCGTCCGCTGGGTTGCTTAGCAGCAGCCTCTGACACGGCCAGCCACACCACCGTGTCTGCGCCCATGACCTCCGTGCGGAGTTTGTTCTTCATCTTGGCGTGAAAGGCCGGCATGGACGACTGCACGGCTACGACCGGGAAGAAAGATCCATCTGAGTTGGTGACTAAATTAAAGCTGCGAGGAGCGATGGACTTCTTCGAAGGCTCGCGGAAACCGTCAAATTCACTCTAAAGTGGCTACTTGAAAGCAAAATGACAGACAACATCCTGTATGATTTCTGAAATGGCTTCGTAAGCCTCTTTCGAGGCGAGGCTCTATTCATGGTAGGCATGCCTAACACATTTTATGTTGCTGAAGTATTAGTAATATTGTGTGGAGGATGCCTGGAAACAGCCCAAATGACCCAAAATATATGCTATAAACCAAAATGAGACTTCCTGTATATTTTTAGGCATAGCTTATTGGACTTTTTTGTGGCTACCAAATTCCATGTTGCTAGGGGATACTGGCTACAGAGCTGGGATATCCCAGGAAATTGATAGACCCTTTGGAAAAAAATACAAATGACCCAAAAATGGATGCTTCAACCCAAAAACAGGAGATTTTTGTGAGTTTTTGTGGGTGTGCATTTTCTTGACTGCTTCCTTTTACAAGGGTTGTGGGCTTGCTAGTGCATATCGATCAAATTCTATGTTGTGAGGGGACACAGGCTTCAATGGCTGGATTTTCCATGAAATTAATAAGCCCTTGGAAAACAACCCAAACCATCCAGAAACGGCAGATTTCCTGTTTATTTTTGGTCAGGACTTTTTTTGTGGGTTTACTCATGATGGACATGACTTTCATCTTGCTAGGGGAAACTGAGTTCAAGGGTTGAATTTCCAAACAACTCCAGCGGGTTCTACTGAGGTGTTAACTGAAGCGATGCAATTTTCTTATGTATTTCAATCACGTTTGCGTAATGGTGATGAAGATGCTTGTTGTTGACTGCATACCCGGTGTGTCGGCCCATCCCGGGTGCATGGAGGAGAAGTGGATGTCTTTGTGCTCTGCGGCCCATCTCTCTGTCAGTATCACCTGCTGTCTCTGGACAAAAACATGACAACGCCATATGTTAGCATGCATTTGCCACTACTTCTTTGTTTTTGTGAGTGTGTGGTGCTGACTTTGTTCTGCGCGTAGGCCATGGTGCCGTCAAAAGCTCCCTTTTCAAATTGCAAGTCGTCCACGTTTAGTTTTTGTGTAAGCATGCCGCCCGACGACACAGTCACCTGCCAAGGACCCAATGAGAAATGGCGTTGACAGGAAAATGAAACGAGCATTGCTACTTCTGTAATTATAGACCTTTAAGCAAATTATGCTTGATTACAAGTGGTAGTAACACATGCAAAGAGAACATACAACAATCTTGAGTTCCTTATATAATTTATCCTCTGTGAAAAATGGCATTGTTGCTTAGCTGCAATAGTATTCGGTTTCATCAAATCAATTATGTTTATCAAACCTTTGTGGTATACTGTTTTTATGATTATACTGCCCCCTAGTGACACAGCCATATAAAGAATTAAACTGTAATGATCCATGTTTACATTGCTGTTTACATTTGTTTTAGAGAGCTGTTTTTCTGATTTTAAGAAACATGATATAAATAATTCTGTAATTTTTTTGAGTGTGATGGAACATATTATTAATATGTTTATCTACTCACCACTCTGGGATCCTTAGCCTTCTTCAGAACAGGTATAAGGGCATTGGTGAGAATGTATGTGCCTGAAATGGTCAAAATTTTAGTTAAAAAAAATTCTTGCAAGGTATTTTTCATAATTATTTTAAATTTAATTCACACCTTCCATCATTAAACATTTTTTTTTACAAGCATGACTTGTAAGTAATTACATTTATGTACCTAAAGAAAATTGTAGTACTTTTTTTTTTTAACATAAAACTTGTTTAACTGTTAAATTATAAAGTTTACTTAAACCAGCTGTTTCACAGTGTGTCAGTGACGGTTTAAAGCTACTTTCAGCTCCCGCGTGTCTACATCTCCAAAACTGAGAAGTCCATCTAGCGCATGTAAAATTGTGCAGTATCTCAATAGTGTTGCCTGCTTGCTAGCTATTTATAACGCCACTTTTGGTAGACTAACTACACCTGCGATGCCTCAAGCTACAGTAGGTACAGAAGCACTCAGAATATGTAATGAAAACAGAGTTTTTAATTAAACTCTGGTTGACAACTCCCTTGAAGTGACATCAATTTTTGCTCAGTGATACCTTAAGTCTTTTAATTGTGAATTAAAAAAAATAAATAAAAGTCACGGTGTGGAGATAACCGCTTTACATTGATAATTTCCATGATGTCTGACCTTTTCTTCTCATAATGTCCTTGTGAATGATCATTTTGCAGGTTTGCTCACCGAGAGTATTTGTAGCAAAGTTCTTCTCTATGCCTTCCTCGGTCAGCTCGCGCTGGTTGACCATACAGCCTGCGTTGTTGATCTGGTGACAGCCACCACAAATTCAGCTAGGGTAAAATTATACACTCACGCCTAAACTTACCAATACATGAAGGTCATTACTCTGTGAGAAATTCTGAGCAAACTCCCACACTTGTCTGGCAGTGGACATGTCCACAATGTGGACGTGAACGTTCTGCAAAAAACAGCAAATTGTCCAGTAAGACTTTTTTTTTGTTGATATGCCTTCCACATTTTATGTTGGCAAGTGAAATTGGCTTTTTGGATTGCATTAACACACAGCTCCTAGTGGAGCTCTATTATGTAAATAATCAAAATGACCCTATATCTGCTTCAAATCGTAACTATAGACTTCCTGTCTCTTTTCAGGTATAAGGTCTTGAGACTTTCTTGCGGTTATATTCTTTAACTATAAAATTTGTGATTGCTAGGTGAATATGGCATTGGGAGGCTGAATTTTCAACAAATTACACTCAAGAACCAGGGTGTCCTACCTGGTTCTTACTCAGCTCTACGATTTCCTGCTTGGCGGCTTCTGCTCGGCCCTTGTTACGACACACCATGTGCACAATCCCCCCTGCAAATGCACAGTGTCACACACAGGTGCAAAAAAAAAAAAATCAGGCTAGAGTTGACATCACTCACCTCTGTTGGCGATCTCTAGCGCGGTGGCTTTGCCCAGACCACTGTTGGCCCCTGTGATCAGGAAGGAGCGGCCATTCAAGTTCACATCCAGGTCAGATGCCACAAATGTCTTGGCTGCAGCCTCATAGCCACTCCTGGTCAAAGTTCACATGAGTATAGATGCCTTTATTAGCGTCATTTTAAAAATAAGTAAAAAACTAAAATGTTTACAAAAATGTTGTTTCTTGACATTTTATTGACTTAAAATACACAAAACTTCAAAATGTAGTATTTCTATTCCTTGGATTAAAAAGATGAAATATCTGAAAAGTTTTTTTGTTTGTGTAATTTCTAGATGTTGTTTTTTGTTAAAGTACATAAAACGATAGGGAGGAAACAATCTTTCAACCTACCATTACAAACACGGTAAATTATGGATTAGCTTTTTACTCACAAAAGCTGAATATTTTTCTTTGCATATGAGTTTGTTGGTTATTGTGTTTCATGCCAATTGTTGACTTAATAGCAATTTGTTGGGCATCTTTCTACAAATAAATTTACGCCACGTTAATTTCACATTTTAAATGTCCTTGAGAAACATGAATACTGTACACTGCCCTCATCAGAAACAAAATGTCATCATTCGTGTGCAACATGAAACAACCCACAACGTGCCAATTGTATTTTACAGTTTCTTACCACCTTATATTAATCATTACCATATTTAAAGAGGGATTTTAGGTACGCGAATGCCTCATTATTGCTCAATTCTAATTCTCGTTACGTTTTGTTTTTCTACTTACTTAGTGTATTCTTGAAGTCCTTTCATAAACCACACGGCGTTCCTGTACATTGACATGTTTATCGTTCAATTTTTAAACCGGTTTTCAGAAGAAAAACAAATCTTTACGTTTCATAACACCTGAGTCGAGTTATGTATGTTGTAGTGGGAGTGGGAGTAGGAGGGGAAGCGGAAGTACAGATTTATACCAACAGTCGACTACAGCGTCTCTGCGAGGACAAAAATGGTGGTAACAGCGAAAGCTGATTGTCGTACACCGGCCGCCACCTTGGTAAGGTCAACTAACTCAACCTCCATAAATACAATTTATTTGTTTTTTACTCGTATTTTTGAAATTACAGATAAGTATATCAAATTTGATGCTACCACGTGTTCTTGAGTGAGCTGTATTTTCATTCTATTCTATTCTATTCATTCTATTATTAAAAATAGCAGGAGATGCTTCAATTTTGGGAAAATGTAAGTGTGTGCATTTCGATAAACACAATTAAATCGAAAAGATATATCGATAAAATACACAATGGAGCTGTTATCACTCCAATATTTAATAATAATAATAATAAAAAAACGACACTATCTATAGTTTTAACGTTCCATGAAACGTCTATCAACTTCAACTCCCAGAATGCGTAGCATACGTCACTTCTGGTTACCGGGACAGTTTTTGCACTTGTCACGTTCGAAGTTTCAGCTGACAATTAAGATATTCATGACCGCTGCGATACATTTTCTCCCAAGAAAGGTAACATTGTTATTTGACTCAGCAAGTCAGTGTGCAAAGGTCGTGTTTTGTCAGAGACGAAGAACTTCCTAACTTGCTATCTTAGCCTGAAAGCTAGCCTTATGCGTGTTCCTGTCGCCATGGCAACGCACTTTCTTTCCATTCACTTGTATACTACCTTGTACTGCATTGAATGTGTTGATAAATTGTGTTATATTCAACAAACATTTTCCATATTAATAGCAACATCACTAATCCTTTATGAAATACAGCACATCAAATTCATTTTAACTTCCAACTGACACCATTTTTCACTTACTGTAAACCTATTTGATGGAATACAGTATGAAATCGATGAGACAAATTTATTAGCTAGCCAACCAGATAAACGTTTCCAGGAAAAGTAGTCCTCCAAATAAATAATTCAGAATATGTAACTATTCATTATTTACTGGGAAAGAAAGTTACTCAAGTTCTTAGCAACTGGTGAGTAACTGATGCTTACTATAACTAAATAATTACCTTTCTGTATTTTCATCAAATGGACAAAAATATAAGGAGTTAGACATGGTCTCGTAGAAATCTGAAGTTCCATGAGAAGCTATTTCATGCTAAAATGCTGCCATATTACACAGGTGTAAATGACAGTGCATGACTTCTTTTTTCTTGTTGAAATATATTCGTCTGCCATGCTGAATGTGAGCTAATGTAACTGAGTAAATGTATATGGAATATCATATCAGTCACGCCGCAAATACACTTGGCTGACTGTAGTAATAATATTGTCATTGTTTTGACCCTCAGCTGTGATGAATGACTACGAGGTGGTGCGTCCGATTGGAGAGGGTGCGTTCGGGAAGGCCCTCCTTGTGCGAACCAAAGGCGCCCATGATGGTGATAGCACACAATGTGTGGTGAAAATGATCAACCTTGCAAAGGTTAATGTTACATTTTCTTCTAAGGCAGTATTTCCTTCATGATCTAACTTGATTTTTTCTAACATCATTAGATTGTTTCTCATTTTTTAATGAAACATGGTGAAAAAAGGACTAATGGATGTAATTTTTTTCAATCTTTGTACTTCTGTAATGCTTTTTTTGCAAGAATTTCCTTCAATGAGTTGGCATTGTTAATATTTCAATGGCTAGTATTGAATACGATAATCATAATAACTAAATAGTTGTATTATTGTTATAATTTATTATCAAATTACTGTTTAGATGTCAAGCAAAGAGAAGGAAGCTGCCAGGAAAGAAGTAGCACTCTTATCCAACATGGAACATCCCAACATTGTCACCTTCATCCGCTCCTTCCAAGGTGTGTTTGTGCGTGCATGTCTCTGTAAATGTGGATGTGTTACAATGTGTGTGTGTGTGTGCACGCACAGATAGGGGAAGCTTGTGCATTGTTATGGAGTACTGTGACGGAGGCGATCTGATGATGAAGATCAACATGCAGAGAGGTGTCTTCTTCACTGAGCAGCAGGTAATACATGCATAATCCTTAGTTATGAACACCAAGACATTTGATTAGACACACTGGCTCATAAAAAAATGATGTCAATCAAAATGTGATTTGAAACATTGTAGACATATTAGATTCACTTTTCATTTTCTCCTATGGAAATTGTTTTAAGTAAGTTATTAGTTTTTATTCAATGTATTATGTCATTTCTTGTCATTTTTGTTTATTGTCCATCAGATACTGGCCTGGTTTGTTCAGATCTGCCTGGGCCTCAAACACATCCATGACAAGAAGATCTTGCATAGAGATATTAAAAGTCAGGTACTGTGACATCCATGGAACAATAGGACACAACATCTTGTTCACCCCTGTTTTGTCTCTCAGTCATCTCACCTCAACTTAGCTGACATCTTAGTGTTGCAATGTGGTCATTTTTTTTTCACAGTTGTGCATTTGTGTTGTAGAACATTTTCCTGAGTGAGCGAGGTGTGAAAGTCAAGCTGGGCGACTTTGGCATTGCAAGGATGTTGACTCAGTATGTCAGTGCCACTTACACATACACGCAGGAAAGAACATCATTTAACCAATGTGTGTGTGTGTAGCACTTTGGAGCTGGCTAGGACCTGTGTGGGGACCCCTCACTACCTCTCTCCCGAAATCTGCGAGAGTCGACCCTACAACAACAAAACGTGTGTACACACCACTTACACAACAATATATTAAGGTGATGTGGTCCATTTATACATTGCAGGGACATCTGGTCTCTGGGCTGCGTACTCTATGAACTATGCACTTTAAGACACCCGGTAAGATCAAGCGCACACACAAATTAACACTCATGTAAAAGCCAATAGAATGTGTTACACAACAGGTAAACCTGATGTTAGACATACAAAATAACATACAGTATGTAATGTGTAAAAGATTTGTTAAGTCAATTTAACAAAGGTTAGACCTTTGCAATACTTTTAACACATCACTCTGTGTTTTGTGTGCATGTGCGGTAAATGTCCAGTTTGAAGGCAACAGCCTGAGTCAGCTGGTCAGTAAAATCTGCCGAGGGCGCTTCAACCCCGTTCCTGCACGATACTCTTATGATCTTCGCCTGCTCGTGGCACAGCTCTTCAAGGTTACACATGGTTTTTGTCTGTGTGTGTGTTATTTCTCACGTCAGCACACATACCAGCATACATGTGAGTGACATGAACGTGACAGTCCTTCATGGGTAATTGCATTGCGGTCAGGTGAACCCTCGCGATCGTCCCTCCGTCAGCTCTCTTCTTCAACGTTCTTTCCTCAACAAACACGCTCAGGTATTTCTATTTTTATTCTCTCTTCACACTTTTTTTTCCCACACCCCAGATTGAGACACCATTGTGCAATGAAACATTTTCTTCGGGAATGTGGCTGTGTTTTAATGTTGTCTATGCAGGAGAATAGTTACAATAACAACACGCCGACCGCTCACCCCTGTAAAGGAACATCAGGTAACACACACATACAGCCACGATAAAAAAAGAGTTTGACATCCCAGTGCTAGACAAACATAACACATATACATGTTAAACAATGTCACACTTATAACCAACATGCTGAAGATAAGACACGAGTAACAAACTTGTAATACACATGTCGTACATATTTAAACATCTGGAACCCACTCATGTTACACAAATGTAAGATGTGTTAATAACTTGCCAGATGCAGTTGTGTAACGCACATTTGTTGGGATATTATTTAGACAAGAAGAAGTGCAAAGTGACTGTGAAGAAACTTCCTGTCAGACCAGAATGGAAAGTCGGCAGCCCTACTTACTACACGGTAATAACACACGCACATCATTTTTTTTTTAGCTCACACTGCTTGTTTTATTTGTTTGTTTTATGTCTGCACAGCCGCACAGAGCAGGACAGCTTGTTCACCCTGCAGCAGGTGACGCCATGTTGGATCGCCACCAAAAGTGGGCTCTAATATGAGGATTTTTTTCTTTTTTTTTTCAGTTTTTTTTTTTTTTTACTACTTTGCTTTGCTGCTTATGTTATTGATTCAGAATTGGACAGTACCAGCAATACTTTGTCCAGCTGGACGCCTTCCAAAAGGGGGACATACGTCCTCCGCCACCTCCTCTTCAGCCTCCCCTTCCTCCCTGTGAGCCACGTGAAGACCAGCTTGCCCCTCCAGCTGAACCTTACCAACTGTAAGTGGATCATACAAAGGCTCTTAGCAAGTGTAACATGTTAAACCAAAGTAGGACACGCGTGTAACACACTGTTTTGGGTTTTAGGGTTGCAGCTGCTCGTGAAGAGTATCTTCAGAGGAGACAGGAGGCCAACCAGTACAAGCTGAGGGCAGAGAAACAGCTGGTGAGCGTTTTGTCCATCCTCTAAAGCAGCCTTTTTTTCAAAAGCATACAGCATTTTGCAAAGGAGTCACGGTAATACAATTAAGCAATAAGTTGCATCATGTTCCAATCAATGTTCTTATCATTTGAAAAGAATTCAAGCACCCCCAGTGGTGCTCGTATCCCCATTCGAGTACTAGTTCATGGAATATTTTGTGACCTCGCCACATCATCAGGGTCTGCGCCCCAGTACAGCAGAGAGCTGCAGGCCGACTGACGAATGGGAAGGCCACACCCCATGTGAACTCCAGAATGCACCTCCTAGACCTAAAAGAAAACAGGACGACCATCAGGTAACTTAGCAGTGTGAAATCCGATCAATTTTGCCCACCAACAAATTTAATGTCTGTGTGTGTATGCTTGCAGGAGTACTTGAAGCAGTTAGAGCTTATCAGACATCAATATCATCAAGAGATGAAACAGATGAGGTTGAGAGCTGAAGCAGAGGTACACACACTCTTGGACAAACAGCTAAATGCAGTACGCAATATACAAATGTAACGTGTTATGGGTTTGTAACACACTGAACAAATGAAATGTGTAATTTAGCATAAAGGTCACAAAATATTTGGCAAATGTCACATGGTACATTAGGGAAATGTAAAAAAATGTAGTGCAGTGATACACACCTAACCCCTCATACATGTGTTACACGAACTGCATTAATACAAAATATATGTAACATATAGTCCATAAATATTACATCAACATTAACATGTTGGACAACTCTAACACATGCAAGACACTTGAGTTGACACACACAATGAGTTGCTTTTAATGTATGTATTTATGTGTCGTGCGGGCATTTGTCTATCAGCTGTCGCATAATCACGACACGTTTGTGCTGGACAAAGATGCCCAACCAACTACTACACATGCCAAAGAACAACTACAAGTTCAACCTGTGCAGGTAAACCTGTCCTTAATCTAAATTCACAGCATATTAAGCAACTGTTTGGGGCAAGGCATTTATGAAGATGGATACCATTTTAAAATGTTTTGTGAGGAACCAAATGTGAGAAAAGTGTATGACTCCATCCTCAATGTCAGCTTTACATATGCCATGTCTTATACAGGAAATAGATGCGGCTTTGAGGGTGATCAGGGAGGAGAACCGAAAACAGAGGGCAGAACTTAAGAAGAAACGCAAAAACCAGGTGACTTGAAGGACATAACAGACACCATGCTGATCTTGTTCAGAACCAGAACTTTTCTGGTAGGTCTTCCAGCTCCAAAATTCCCCGTGTAAACCATCCCCAAATTTTGTCTGGTGTCTTCCAGAAGGGAATCATGTTTGAGATCCGTCTAGATGATGTAAAAGACTCCTCAGAGGACGACACTGAGGAAACACCGGAGGAGGAGGGCAGAGTGGAATTGGGCCACTTGCAGGAGAATGAAGAGACAAATCTTGAGGGTTGGGCCAAGCCGAGGAGGGAATGGAGCCAAGGACCCCCGAAGACGCTCATGGAGGCTCTGGTCTGCATGGATGTGGACTCTGTTGCCACACAGGAAATTCAGCCAGGTCCAATTTGTCCTTTTTTTTTTTTTTTAGTTAAAGGGGTACAAATAGGGGTACAAGTGTGAACTGCTGCCAAAGATTGTCCATGCAACACTGGTATGAACCATTTCTGAGCAAAAGTTGATTTGCTTAAATGAGCTTTGTTGGTCCACTCAGATGAGGAAGAGCAGGAGGACGAGGAGGACGTCTGTCGTCGGCAGTGGGTGTGCGGACCCCCTAAGTCCTTACTGGATGCCATGGCCAACGCCAACATCACGTCCTCCACTGTGGACCCGCGGAGCGCAGGTCAGAATTCAGCCTGACAAAAACAGGAAGTGGGTTTTTTAGCACTGATTTTGGACTGTTCTAACTCTCAATCAGTCCCTGAAGTGAAGGACCCGGACGAAGACTCGGACGTAGAAATGGACCAGGAGCGCCTGGAGCCCAGGTCGGACGACGATGACACGTAAGTTGACAAAAGGTGACGACGTAGTAATTGATGACTGATGAGTCGGCAAAATCATAACCCTTATTTAAACCATGGCGAATTGGTCTTTAATTTTCTTGGATGTGTTCCCAAATTTCAGGAATTTTGAGGAGTCAGACGATGAGTTGAGGGAGGCACTGACCGACTCCATGAGGAACTTGTTTGTTGCTGAGGACAATACAGATATCAACACAAAGCCAGAAAATCCTGAAGAAACATTGACGCTAGAAGGGGGCAATCCGGGAGAATCCCCAACATGAGACCCCCACAAACTCATTGAGTATTCATTTTTCTTGAGTCTTTTTATTTTTCGCCAACAAGCAGTATTCCATTTCAGTAAGATGAAAAACCATCCAAGGTGATCTTCTCACTGCCATTAAAATCCTTACAGTTTGTACAGAACTCACAGGTGTGTTGTGTGCGCAGGTGTCACAAACAACAGACTGTCCTGAAAGTTGCTGCCTGTCAGTGGCGACTAAATTTCAATCTGAAAATGTTTAGGCTGCGTCACCAGCAATAAAACCACAAAAAAGACAGTGAAATCTCTAATCCTGGCACAAAAGTGAAACACTAGCCATTTTTTGAAACCCAATTTTAGACTTCAAGGTATTAGGTTCTCATAGAGGCTTCTGATACTATCCACCAATACTTAAAGATACCGTGGGTAAAATTTATTGCTATCAAGTGGCAAACTAAAAGAATGCAACGATTTTATAACACACACATCCCTGTCTCAGAGAGACCACATTATGTCCACAAGCCTGCTCCCACTACATTGTGCTTGCAATTTTTTTCCCTTAGAGAGAAGACGCCAAAAAATGTCAGCTACCGGTTAGGTGCAGTGTGACCCATGTACAGTAATATAATTAACGATTAATCAATCTAGATCATGTGAAAAGAAAGGTATGGAACACGTTTTTCCATATGATTGAAATAGTGGTTTTCTAGATGAATTCATTCAGTCAAAATACATTCAGTTTTTAAGCAACTATGTTTTAATTAATGTATTTTAATGTATCAAAACATATTCGTAATATCTGTACTTACTCTCAATTTCAATACATACCGAAGAGTGAATGCTTGCACTGGTATCAAACATTACTATTTAAAACTATTTGAAACCCTACTCCCGGTTTTAAAATTGCGCAATAAACGCCACTGATTTGAAAACCTGACTTAATACCCTAATTTGAGACCTTAACCAAACTGAGCGGAAACTCAACTCCCCAACCATAACTTTAAAATTCAACTTTGAGACCCTACTGGCTTTGAAAGCCCAATTTGAAACCACAACTCTTATTCGAAACCTTACCTCTTTCCAATATTGCCGATGACATCACTGCATAAAGTGACTCCAGCGCCTCTGTGACAGAATCCCACTGGGATGATGTCAGTGTATGATGTCATCATTGAGCCCCATATCGTCAAACGGCGACGGTTGAGCTCCAGTGAGGCGCAATTAAACCTGCTGCACAGCTTCCCAGTGAGTATTTAATTGTCTAACGTTGCCTTCAAAGCCCTTCACGCCGTACTCCGGATCAGAATAACCCAAATTTCTAAAGAAGCCAAGCTAATGAATCAAAATACTGGACGTCAAGCTACAACACAGCTGAGAAGGGAAGTTACCTCTGATGCCGCCAAAAAATGGAATGGGGCGCGCGTAATCATGCCGTTTACTTTAAGTTTGCTAAAATTGCACTCTGAAATCGCCCCGCCATTGGAGGTGCTCCCTAATGTCATGGTGACGCTACTCTCCAATTTATGAATGCGTTTATTGATCATTCCATAACCCTTTGTTATGACCCTAATTTTAAAACCCTACCTCGCAAGCTGCCTCAAGATGTGCATCTAAAAAAAACAAAAAAACAGGTTGAATAATGACAATGACACTTGAGTCATTTAGTGACACATCAGCGGCGTTTCTTTTTTTGTCACTTTTTGCAAATGTGTGCACGTTTCGAATTGCCTGCGCTGTCACCTTGCCTGTCTGTCTGTCTATCTGTCTATCTGCCATTGCCTTATAAAGACAAAAAGTGGGGCTTAGAGGTGCCGGTGTCACTTCCTTCCTGCTCGCTATGACTAGATGATCGCTCGCTGAGACTGCAGCGTGCAGCAGACCGCTCGCTATCATCACCATCTTCATCTCCACGCCGCCAGTCTCCTCCTTGCCGCCACGCTCAGGTAAGGCTCAGCACTTGGCTTCAAACCTAAACTGAAAATTGTGCAAAACCATTACCTTGGCTTCAACCTCTACAACACCTAAATTTTCAATTCTAACGTTTTTACGTTGTCTTTTTAAAACCCTAACCCTGCCTTGAAACCTCAGCTCTTGTGCAGTACACACACCCTGGTTTAGAACCTTAATTTGAAATCCTAACTCGTGTGCAACCCTAATTTAATTTATTCACTGCCAGCCCAGTTAAATGAATTTTTGTCTCATAGTCAAAATGGATCTTTGAAGATTATAGTCTTCAATATAGTCTCCACTATGTTCCAGTCAAAACTAAATCTGGTGAGGCCTTTATCAGGCGGAAGAAGTAGCTAGGTGGCGACAGTAGAAAAGGAAGTTTGAGGTTTCACACTGCTCGGGGTGGCTGTGTTTGCAGACATGTTTTAGCCGTTCTGATAAAATGGCATTTGTTTTCTTCAGCATGTTTAACTACCGTATATATATTCAATTATATGTGAATTTTCACAGGCTGGACTGTTACCCATTCCCTGTGAAAATTAGGGGTCAAAGGTAAATATATTGTTTAGAAAAACCTTTCTGCTCACAGAATACATTGTGTGGTACAGTTAAAAGTTATGAAGGAATGAATTCTTGTCGTATGTGTTTGTGTTACTAGTAGAGGAATGGGTGTCATCTTTAACACATGCATGTTTAATTTATGTTGCACTGTGTATTTTAGAATGTAAAAATTAAGATTTGCTTTGTTTTGAATGATGGTCCACTGAATGAGCTTATCGACAAATTGAATTATGTATATTTAAGGACAGAAAGTCAGCGTATGTGTTTATGTGTAATAAATAATACCGGTGTTACTTGTATATATCTGCTATAAATGGTTGGATTATATAAAGATAAAAATATTTGGCAAATATCAGTCAGTTGGCCAAAAGGTTTTGGCCATTTGAAGGGTCACAATAGGGCAGTTTAATCGGTCAGAACCTACTTGTAAGATTACGACTTTCCATCCTGAACGAGTTTTGGTTCTGCTTAAGATTACAATGTGTTTTCTTGTAAAGAACGTTGTTCTCCAATCGGGTACGTGAAGGCACTTAAGGGGTTACGTGAGAATTGAACAGTGTCTGTAATTTAATTGAATGTTTTTTAATGCCGTGACAGGAACAGTTCTTTTTTTTTTTTTTTTTTCTTTTCAAATTAAGAGCCAATGAATCGGAACATGAAACAATGTATTGTTACATTTTCCTATAGTGATTCTCTTGCAAAGCATTGTTTTCCCTTATTTAGTTAAGATTCACATGAATTTGCATTGCCATTGATGACGCAATTTTCCGGCAGACGAGCCAGAAATAAAAGGACGTTACCCGATCTGTCTTCTGGATTGTTTATATTGTATTTTCCGCTTTATGGTGTGAGGAACTCAGAATGTGCAATGTGAAGCAGGAAGTGGACACAAGCGAGGATAAGCGTTTGCATCATTGTATGAAATCACGGGTGTCCTCACTTCCTCTTCTCGGGTAGGCAACCATGCTTTCATTTGACTGTTTTTTGTATTTCCAGCGCCCCGACATGGACACCACGGCAAGCATCCCCCCAGAGGAGCTGGAGGACCTGAAAGAAGCCTTCGCTAAGATCGGTGAGAACGCCGCCAAGCCATTCGGTTCCTCCGTCTGTCGAGTCTGACTCAGCCTTCCGTTTTCCGGCAGACATTAACGGCAACGGCTTTATCAGCAAACGAGAACTCAACGAGCTCTTCCGGGCCGCCAATCTGGCTCTGCCGGGTTTCAGGGTCCGAGAAATAATCGATGAACTCACCCTGACCAGCGAAAAGCTCACCTTCCAGGAGTTCACGCAGGTCTGTCCAGCAAAACACAAGAGATGTCCTCAGTTGTCCACCGCCACATTTTTTGACTTCTTCCTCAGATAGTTCACGGCCTGAAGAGCACCGAAGTGGGCAAGACCTTCCGAAAGGCCATCAACAAGAAAGAGGGGATCCGAAACGTGGCCGGAACCTCGGAGCAGGCTGGAACGCAGCACTCATACTCGGGTAATAACCGTATGAAGACTAAACTCCATGAGGATTTTTTCTTTCCAGACGGGAGTATTTGAGGGCTAATATCCTCAATGTCTTAATGACCTCTATGGAGATAAAAGTCAACGGGCTAAAGTCATCTTTATGGGCTGAAGTCTAAACTGGATTTTTCTTAAAGAGGCGATCCCAAAGATATTTATTTTTTAAGAGTCCTCGCACCCCCATTCGAGAACCACTATTATAAACAATATACAAAAATCTCTGGAAATAAATGAGTGAAGGACTGAAGTCGAGCTGCAACGATTAATCGGAAACTACATCAGATTAGACATAGCGATTTTTATTCATCGTTTGGAGACCCAGTTTCATTTACAATTGTCCGAATCCACAGAATTTCAGTCTCACAAAATATCTATATGTAGTCCTGCATTTAAACAGCCTTATTGTCTTGGTTTTCATTTAAAAATAAGACATGAAAACAATTGATTTTACTTAGGAAATTAACTTTTTTTTTTTTTCTGAGTGACAGTAATAGACCCTAGTGAGGAAAAGTGACTCTAGAAATTGAATGGATGGATCTCAGTTCACTGTTGTTGGAATAATATTGCATATCGATAAAAAAATCGATTCATGGATTCATCACCAAAATAATCAACAGATTTCTCGATTAAAACAATCATTAGCTGCAGCTGGAAGCGTCTTGATCCAATAATGATGTCGGATATCGGTCCCATATCAGCCAAAAGAAAAGTATTGGTTTACATTGCCCTACATCCAAAATCTTCATTGCAATATCAGAATTGAAAAAGTCGTATCAGGACATCCCAAGTTGCAGCCCAAGACCGAAGTCTTTGATAAACAAAATCTTGGAGTGAAGAATGTGTGAGAGAATATTTTGGGGGTCAACAGTGTTGTTTGTGCGTACAGAGGAGGAGAAGGTGGCCTTTGTGAACTGGATCAACAAATCTCTGGAGAACGACCCGGACTGTAAACACGTCCTGCCTGCTGATCCGGACACAGATGAGCTCTTTACGGCCGTGGGAGATGGAATTGTTCTCTGGTAAATGGAAACCTTGACCCTGGTTTGAAACTGAAAGCCTTTCCTTGAAGTCCTAATCTTAAACCCTATCTTGCCGTCAGTAAGATGATCAACCTCTCTGTGGAAGACACCATAGACGAGAGGACCATCAACAAGAAGAAGCTGACCCCTTTCACCATCCAGGAGAACCTCAACCTGGCCCTCAACTCGGCCTCGGCCATCGGTTGCCACGTGGTCAACATCGGAGCCGAGGACCTAAAGGAGGGCCGGCAGCACCTGGTTCTCGGTCTGCTCTGGCAGATCATCAAGATCGGACTGTTTGCCGACATTGAGCTCAGCAGGAATGAAGGTAGCTTGGCGTTACGCCGTTAGCCTAGCTTAGCATAATGACAAAGGAACGGTTGTGTTGTTTTTGTTTTGTCACGGTAGCTTTGATTGCTCTGCTGAGAGATGGTGAAAGGCTGGAGGACCTGATGAAGTTGTCGCCAGAGGAACTGCTGCTGCGCTGGGCAAACTTTCACCTGGAGAAGGCCAACGTACCGAAAATCAACAACTTCAGCTCAGACATCAAGGTGCAAGGAAGGAAGGAAGGAAGGATGGATGGATGGATGGATGGATGGATGGATGGATGGATGGATGGATGGATGGATGAACGGACGGACGGACGGATGGATGGATGGATGGATGAAGGTCAAATGATAAAATGGATAATCGAGTGTGCAGATTAAAGGAAAGATTGATGTAAGTCTAGACAGCCAAATGGAGATCTGCTGGATGGAAGCAAGGATAGAAAGAAAAGTAGAAGTATAGATGGGAGGTTGGATGGAACGGCTGGATGAACGTATGCTGCTGTATGATTGGCTGACGATAATCGTTTATTCCATCCAGGACTCAAAAGCGTACTACAACCTCCTGAATCAGGTCACGCCCAAAGGGAACGAGAAAGGAGTCCCACCAATCATGATCGACATGTCTGGAATCAGAGTGAGACCACTACTTCTGTCTTAAAACCCTAATTCGCGTTTGGAATTACCGGTTAGACGCCCTATTTTAAAACCGAAAACTGGTCTTCAGATTCGAAAGCCTTGCCTTGGTTTCAAAGCTTTGCATGAAAACCGACGTAGTCTTGCAACCTTTTTGTGTTCCAGGAGAAAAACGAGACACACCGTGCAGAGTTGATGCTGGACGAGGCAGATAAGCTTGGGTGTCGTCAGTTCGTCACGGCGACTGACGTGGTCCGCGGGAACCCCAAACTCAACCTGGCCTTTGTGGCCAACCTGTTTAATAGATACCCTGCCCTCAAGAAACCCGGGAACCAGGACATAGACTGGAGCTCCATCGAAGGTGAGCAGCCTAAAGACCTTCAAGACCTCTGCGCAGACCATGATGTTCTTTGATGTCTTCAGGAGAAACCAGAGAAGAACGGACCTTCAGGAACTGGATCAACTCTTTGGGTGTCAACCCACGTGTCAATCATCTCTACGCGTAAGATGACATCGTTAAGCATAAGATGACAGGAACTTGCTTGAAACCCTACCCCTTGCCGTTGATGCCAACAGTGACATGGGGGACGCCGTGATCATCTTCCAGCTGTACGAGAAGATCAAAGTTCCCGTGGACTGGGACCGAGTCAACAAGCCTCCTTACTCCAAACTGGGCAGCAACATGAAAAAGGTGAAACTAGGAACAGCTCATCCAAAAAAATAGCAATGAACGACCGGCGTTTGCTGCCCCCTACAGTTGGAGAACTGCAACTATGCAGTGGAGCTGGGCAAGGAGGGGGCCAAGTTCTCTCTGGTGGGCATCGCCGGCCAGGACCTGCACTCCGGGAATCGAACCCTCACCCTGGCGTTACTCTGGCAGCTCATGAGGAGGTAAGCACCGAGCAGGTCCACAATTCGCCCCCCCGCAGGGCTGTTTCAGTATGACGTCGACGCTTTGCCATCCTTCAGGTACACGCTGAATATTCTGGAGGAGCTCGGCGACGGGCAGAAAGTCAACGATGACACCATCGTGTTGTGGACCAATCAGACGCTCGTGCAAGCCGGGAAAACCTCGTCCATCTCCAGTTTTAAGGTAAGCCCGACGTAGACTCATTTAATGACTGGACGTGTTAACCTGACTTGGTTTTTGCGTAGGACGCCTCCATCAGCACCAGCATGCCGGTTCTCGACCTGATTGATGCCATCCAGCCCAGATCGATCCGATACGACCTGCTCAAAACAAGCGACCTGACGGAAGAAGAAAAACTCAACAATGCCAAGTAAGGGAAGTTATACTTTCCAGCACATGTTATGGACCTTTAGTTCTTGAAGGTTTCTGGAGTCAAATTAGATTTCCATCTGAATTCCCTCCAAATTTTGGTCTATGGCACTTGTATTTCCCAATGATGACGTTTTCATCAAATTGTTCAGTAACTTTTGTCCTTTTTTAAGAAAAATGATTGTGATTGGCAGGTACGCCATTTCCACGGCAAGGAAGATCGGCGCGCGTGTGTACGCGCTGCCCGAGGACTTGGTGGAGGTGAAACCCAAGATGGTGATGACCGTGTTTGCCTGCCTGATGGCGCGCGCCATGAAGCGGGTCTGACAGAGGACGACCCATGAGGTCATAGTGCAGATGTCATAAAAGTCTCCAAAAAATTATACCGGACCAAAGAATGAGAACTATGTCCTTTTTTTTTTTTTTTTTTTAAATAAAGTGATTACTCACTACAGGACACATTGTCATCTTATTTTCATACATACACACCCTGAGTTTTAGGTTCTTTTAATTCCTGTAACTATTTTTTTTCTTTCCCCTAGGAATGGTGTTTCTAGTCTAATTTTAGTTCCTGGTTCTGTAAAATAATGGGCGTAAGATAAGTATGAATGATAATTTTGGAGTCCCCACCAAAAATGTTTTATTTTCATAATTTTGCATTGAAAAGTATTTACAGTATTTTGGTGTTGACATTGTTATTTAGCGGTCTTGGCGTCGGGGGGACCACCGTCCCCGGTGTCCAGACTCTTGAGGAGGCGAAAGAGTCCGGCCGCTTCACGTATACGACTGAACTCGATGCAGAAGGCCTGGACCTCGATGAACAGGTCCTGAACGTTGATGATCTTGTTACGGATCAGTGACTGCAGGAAGACGCACACCAGACGAACCAAACGGTTCTGGACGACAGCAGGGGCTAAGTCAGTCCTATTTTTCACGAAGGAGAAGTGGTCTTAAATTGGGTCCTACCTGCATGTACTTGTCTTTGATCTGCTCACAGGTGGAGATGCAATTAGAGATGTAAAGGTGGATGAACTCTGGAGGTAAGTCCACAGCTGTGGTTAACCTGGGATGGTATGTCATTGACATTAAAAAAAAAAAAATAAATACCTAACTAGGAAAAATAATTGATTTAGCCCCGGTTAACACCTTGTAACAATACATTGCTCCATGTTCCTATTAATTTGCTCTTAATTTGAAACTAAAAATGACACGTTCTTGTCACAGCATTAAAACTTAAGAAATTAGATTAGCTGAAATTAGATGTAGCCTACGAACACACACATGAAGTAATGGCGCCCCCATAAGACGGTGTGTTTTTGTGCTGACCTGTTGACGACCTCCATGGAGTGCAGCGACATGTCCATGTTGACCAGCACGGAAAAGTACTCTGTAATCTGACTACTCTGCATCAGCTTGAGCAGCATCTCGATGGCCACCAGCGGGTTGTTCTCCACCAGGTCGGGGAGCTTGGCGGGGGTCAGGCCTATGTGGTACACCAGCTTGGGGTCCTTCTCCAGCTCCGCCAGCAACTACGAGATATGTCAAATAATTAGCATCTGCTTTATTGTTATAATGTTTCAACGTCAACTTTTTTTTTCTTTTTTACCTGTGACTGCTGCTGCGCAGAGAGTGGGCTCTTAAAGGCCTTAGCCATGACGCGCTTGATCTCCAGGCCGGTGCTGTTCTTGACGCACATGGAACGGTCCCAGTGCACGCGGTGGTCCGGCTCTGTTGGGTTGAGCCACGCCAGCTCATCTTCGCACGCGTGCAATGGAGGAGGGGGGCGGATCAGCTCGGGACGGAAGTGACCTGATAAAGGAGGAAAATTCATTGTTTTTTTTTTTATTAATAGGATAGCTGTATTTTACTAATATCAGGTTAGGCTCGAAGGATCACTGACTCTCCAGCGGCGGGCGTGGGCCGGTGACGAGCGACTCGATGATCTGATTGGCCACGGAGCTGTCGAATCCCGAGTTTGACGAGTCCGGGTCGGGGTCATTGAGGACGCTGGGGAAACTGGCCTTGCTTTGCGTGGGCAACTCGGACTGACGCTCTGCGGCAATAAAAACGCACATTAAAATTGTAAAAAGATTTTTGTCCCGGCATCTGCTTTTTCATACCCGCCAGGGCGAGCTGCAGGCCACTGATGTCGATGGACTGCGGCATGCCGCTGACGTCCATGCACGACACCTGCCTCGGCGTCTTCTTGAACAGATCTCGGGGCGGCGCCAACATCAGCTGCGACAGGAAGAACTTTTCGGGCTGCGTGATGGGCGGCAGGAAGCCTGGACGCGCACGAAATAAGTGAACAAACATCCCTAAAAATCCCTTAATATGTGCATAAATTGCCAATTAAAAAGTTTTCCAATAATTTTGGAATAGTTTCTTAAACATGTTTCTGGAGTTGACAAAAACATCAATTTTACATTTTATGAGCCCGTATTTTTTTGTGTCCCCAAAATTGGTTGAGCACACAGAAAAAAACGTAAACATTCATCGGTTAAAATCGCACGCTGTTCATACCTTTAAATCTTTTCCTTTTTTTCATACATGTCACGTTACCATTTGTATACTCTACTTGTGCTCATTGTTTTGAACACAAATTTTAAAGCGAAAGTGTCACCGGCTGGATAAAGAAAAAAAAAACGTGAGAAAAACGTTGTTTGAATTACAGCCGGGTTTCGACGATTATCAATAGCTACGTGCGTTTTGTCGGGCGCGCATGCGCATCTACTGACCTGAGAGCACCTTCTCGGGCTCCGGGTTGAGCAGGTGCGCGAACACGGCGGCGAACGGGTTGGCGGCCAGAGGCTCGGTTCGGTACATCTCCCAGAGAAGGTAGAGCGCGGTGAGCCGCTGCGGCGAGCTGGGCAGCAAGTCGGGCTGCTGCAGGAGCATGACGAGAACCGAGCCCGCCCGGAAGTGTTCCGCCTTGCCGAAGTAGTGGTGGAAATGCGTGGACAGGGTCTCGAACGTGTTGGTGCAAGCCTCCTCCGAGATGATGCTCAGTAGGTTGGACAGCTCTTTCGGCGCCAGCGTCATGGTGCTTTCAGTCTTTAGATATTGCACCGAACCTTTGGCATAGTTACAAGTACCAAATGCCTGGAAGTCGAGCTGGAGGCTCGTCCTAAGGAATGTGAACTAATTAGCTAGCTAGCTTGCTAGCAACGAGTTAGCTTAGCCTCGCTCACCAACAGAAAACATTGAAACCATGGTGAAAATAAAGAGTCCGCGTTTTGGTTCTCTTCTCCGAAGGACTCAGAACCCACCCACGAGTTTTAGTGATCCACACGAACTATTCCCGGCTAGAAGGCGCCTTGTTTAGAAGGAAAGAACGAGCGGCGAGGTCGCACTTTTGAATCGAGATTTGAACGTTTCACGAGGGGTGCATCATGGAAGGTGTAGTTTAATTTCGGCGGCGAATCACGAGTGGCTATTTTGAGAGGTGCATAATGGGAAGTGTAGTTTCAATCAATTAATTTATTTAAAGTACAATATTACCTTAGTTCATTATATCAGTAAACGAATACAATTAAAACACAATAGTAAAATAGTAAAAAATAATAGTAAAAAAAATAAAAACAACACAAAAACGAAACAGTAAAACATAAGAGGATGGTGATTAAAAAGTACAGGCTAAAGTGCCTTGAAATATTGACTAAAATAATGTTTTACGAAGGGATTTAAAAATTGCAGTGGAGGTAACGTTTAACGTGATTGGCCATTTTCTTGACAGGTGGGAAGTGTGCAGATGTGCTGTCACCAAACTTAATTGCAAAAAAACAAGGCTTCAAACAATGATTGTGCAATTCGGATTTATTGCCGTCAACATGAACCTAAAAAACAAAAAAAGCTAACATGAGATAGATAGCTTGATAGTGAAGACAGCCATTTTGTTTGTTGATCAGGGTTTGTAAAGCACATTAGATATAAAGCACACATTAAGATAGATAAAACATTTTAATAGGAAATATCACAATATATACTTTACATATTTATATTTTACACATTTAAAGTCTTGATGTTAGCGTAATAGTCAATAACCTCACACACACTACAAATCGAATCATTTAAAGGGCCCAAACAGCTTCAAAGCTGATACCAAAGCACAGAACAAGAGTATTAAATTAGAACATGTATACAATGAACGTATAGAAATGTAAACACGTTTAAGCAAAAGTAAACTTCGAGAGTGGACAAAATACCCATCAGGGTCCGCTTCACAACATCAATAAGACAAGGCTCAGGAGGCGTCCACTCTAAGTGCAAGGGCTTATGGGTTAAAGGGATATTTTACAAATTTAGCCATTTTTAGCAATAAAATGTTAATATTTAGTCTATAATTAATGTGATGATTAAGTTATGTACATTTAATTTATTTAAAAACACATTTGCTGTCACCTGAAAATGACATCACATCAAAGATCAGGTAACAGCCAGTCACGGCTCAGCTGGTGAATATCACATGCCCTAACTCAGAAAACAGGTGAGCAATGATTGGTTGTGAGCCTTGAACAGATGTGATGTCATTTTCAGTGGACAGCAAGTGGAAATTTTGAATTTGAAGGTGTTCATTGTTCAAGAAAAAAATGTTATCATATAAACTATGGGCAAACTATTGTCTTTTTAATGCCGAATAGCTTAACAAGTTTTGTATTCCTTTAAAAATAAATCAGTCGGTGTAGTGCATAATGGAGTCCACGTAGTTCCCAGGGAAAAGTCCAGTTGTAGCGTTCATGACGCCCTCGAACCAGCCGTCCTCGTTCTTCTTCAATACGTAGATAATGGCGCCCTCCTGGAAGGACAACTCATCCTCTTTGTCAGCCGTGTAGTCGTAGATGGCCACCACTAGGGGGGACAACATCATAATTTAGTCTTCAGACTGCTAAAATCCCACATCAGAGCCTGTATTGTTATTCCGCCTATGTCTGCCTCGGAAAAAATAAAAGGCGAGCGGAATTAATTGTAATTTGGTCATTTATCTTGATTTAGATCTCAGTTTCTGCCCCGTCTGTCTGTCTAGGATAAGACAGTAGCTGTGTCAAAATTTAAAGTCTGTTACCAGCTCTTAGTTTGATGTTGATTTAACTGTTTCACACTGCTAAAAAATGCGACGCTAACCCATAATAACCTTTCTCCAGGTAGTTCCTCGGGGCCCATGGAGGGTCTTCCTCCGCATACGGGTCGTTGTACTCCACCACAGCCGAGTCGTCCTCTCCCACCTGGGCGGCGTCGTTTTGAGGGGCCTGAGTGGACGCCGTCTCCTCGGGGGTCGGCCGGAGGGGGGGCGCCACATCCGAGACTGTGCAGGCCAGATAACGGAAGGTTAGCGAGTGCATCATCGTTCGATGAGAAAGACGTGTGACATGCACTCACTGGATTCCTGAAGGCGAGCCACGAAGCCCATGAGAGGGAGTTGAGGAGTGAACTGAAGGAGGGAGGGCGGCGGAGAGGCTGCAAAGAAACAGAGGAGAAGTGCTAATCTTTTTTTTTTTTTGCTTTCGTGTCACACTATTGATGCACATGCGGTATAATCTTGCCATAATCTTATTTTCCCAGAACGTACCCGGGCTTTGGCCATTGTAGTAGGGCCCACCGTTGACCTGGTTGCTCTGATTGCTCTGCATGCTGATTGGCTGTCCGGTGACGGAGGGTGGGCGGCGGTAAGGCAGGGAGCCGCCCACCTGCGGCGTCTGCTGGCGGGGCTGAGGGCGGTTCATGCTGAAGAACTGAGGTACCACCCCACCTGATGCCGCACACACACACACACACACACACACACACACACACACACACACACACACACGTTTGAGTCAACTAGATATAATGTTTTTGGGTGAAAGTGTCAATGCTCAATATAAAAATATAGAAACATGGAATGGATTTGAATGATGGAGGATGATGTGGAATGATATGGAACAATATTGAAAGAACAAATAATATGGAATGATTTGTAATGCTATTGAAAGAAGTAGAATAATATAGAAAGGTGTTGAATGACATGGAATGATAATGACTAACATTGAATGATGTGGAATGTATTGAATGATTTGTAAGGATGCACAATTGTATTGGTAAGAAATGTGCAATTACATGGAATGATCGGAATGGTACTGAAAGGAAAGTAACAATGTGGAATGATACAGAATGATATGGGATATTGAATAATATGGAATGTATTGAATCATTCTGAATGGTATTGATGAACAATGTGAAATTATATGGCATGAGATGGAATGACGTTGAAAGAAATGGGATGATGTGGAATGACATTTGAATGAATGAATGTTTGGTAAGAAAGAATTTCTGCAGTGTTTAAAATTGTTTCCATTATGAACCGTCTGAATTTAACATTTAGAATTTTGAAGGAGGATCTGTTTTGTTGAATGTGCTTTAAATGGCCAAAATTTTTGAAATGTGATGAACTCGGATTCCTGTGAACTACATGGATGTGGAAGCTGCGCCAAACCAGACAGGAAGTAGAAACTCACCGTCCTTGGGTGATGAGGAGTGAGGGGAGGGAGGTGGTGGTGGTTGGATGGAGGACGTGCCGGGGATCACGTTGGGCTTGGACATAGGGGACGAGGGGGCATGCGGCGGGACCACCGGCGGCAAGGTGAGGGTGGCGGAGGAGGAAGAAGACGACGAGAAGGAGGAAGAGGAAGTTGGAGAAGAGTTGGGGGCGCTAGAGGAAGAACTAGCGGGTCCGGCGTTTGGGGAAACTTCAGGGTGAACATCAGGAAGATTCAGTCAGCAAAGGAGTAAACTTTTTCTTTGGCTTTTTGGGTGAAATGAATCCTTAGTTGATATCAGTTGCTACTGATGAGTTAACCTATCAGTGGAGGTTTTTTATGGAGGATCCTTTGTTTTTTATTGAAAAACACCGTTTTTGTTTTTCTCCTTTTGTTGAAACTCTCTAAGACGCCACAAGATGGCACTAAAAGCACATCTCAAGACGAAACGAAATGATGATGAAAGAGCGATAAATAAATGATAGTAACTTGAATATAATTACACCTACTAGGGATAGTCTTATTTTCAGCTTGGCCAATTATCATCCAGAATGTCATATATTGGTGCTGATTATTGGTCAGGCTGATTATCTGTGGCAATATTTGAGTATGGGCATATTGGAGGGGCCCACTTGGTGAAAACGCAAATTTTACTGAGAGGTTAAAAAAAAAAAGGATCCTACCAAAAGCGATGTCATTTTTCTTGCTATTTTCTACAAAATTAGCTCTTTTGAAGCAGTATTACGCTGTGAAAGTTTGTTTTGCGTTTTTCTTTGTTCATTTTGAAATTTTGATAACTTGATTTACTGTAGTGAAATTTTTCAGACAAGCTGTGGACCACAGGAGCTCCCTGAACTTTTTGTCTGAATATCACGTAAAAGATGTAATGTCTTTAAAAAAATGTATACAGTGCGCAAATGTGAAGAGTTAGTCAATAAACATGCTTCAACACAGTTAAAAGTTGAAGTATTTTCATTTATATGCCAACATGTTCGCTCTTACTCTAAGAATTGACATTGATAAACTTTCAGGCATATATTCTTTATCCTCCATGAATAATGACTCATAATAAATTCCTTGCGTGTTACCTGGGAAGACAGCGGGCGGGGATGGCGTTGCCACGGGGATGGGCCCGCTGCCACTGTTCTCTCTACTGCTGCTTCGGCTGCTGCTGTTGGGGTGGCTTCCACCGCTACTGCCACTTTAAAGAGACATTAAAAAAAAATAATTAGAAACATTCGAAGAACGTTGAAAGAAGCATACGGTGGTGGGACAGACAGAGAAATGTTAGCAACAAGCGGAAGAAACAGCAAAGGAATGTGAGCATTAGATTAGATGACAGCAGGGGCGTGGCCATGTGGCCAAGCGTTGCGATTGGATAAAGAAGCAGATGAGGGACTCCCAGGTGGCGGCGGTGGCCATGTGGTCGAGGCTGACCTGTACGTGCGTGGGCGGTAGTTGTGGATCTCTGTGATGGGGCCGCAAGCGTAGTGGTTGGGGACCACCGGAGGCCGCACAGGCTCCAGGGTCCTGTAGGGGGAGCTCTTCCTGGATGTGCACATGCAGGTAACGTTTGGACTAGAAAAGACGCCTCCTTACTATAGCTTGACTCAACTCAAATTTGGCATTCTGCTCCTATCATCAGCTTTTCTTCTCTGGTAGAGGATGCCATAATAAGAATAAGAGTTGAAGTGGAGAAAATGACATTATTTTTCATTCTGATTTAAAAATAAAACACGTTTGATTGAGTGAGAAAAAAAAGGAGCAACTTCATGTGGGTGACCTACATGCCGGAGAAGAGAGACAAGGAAAAACAAGCTTTCATAACGCATGATGTCATTCCTCCCAATGCTGCGAGTGTGTTCGTGTGGGTGTGATGTCATTGCCTGCGTGCCGAGTCAAATGTGTAATCATTTGGCCTCAGGATACACACACACATTTGTTTTGTTTGAATCATTAACACAGACTTGAAATTGTAACTTCAACCCTAACCCCGTCTTGAAAACTTAATTTAAGACCTTTAAAAAGATATGAGAATGTGTGCGCTACTAGAAGGATGCTAGTGCCCGATGAAAAATTTTAAAACAACCTTAAATATTATAGTTGAAGCAATTTTTCATTCTCATATAAACATAAAGTCCCCATTTGCTCTTATAAATGTGTGTGTCTGTTGTGTTGTTATTAAATTGTGAGTACTATACCTAGGAAAGGGGAGCAAAAACATTTCAAGTTCATCCAAAATGGCAGCAGATGATTCAAGATGGCGTCACATACCCAAAGATGCTGCGTCCCATCCTGGGAGGGCTGGGGGGTTTCTGGCTGGGGGGGCTGGACCCCTTTGTGTTTTCCTGCCCATTTACCTGTGGAAACCAGTTTGGAGCGTTTGATATGTAATTGAAATCTAATCTTTTGAAAGCCTAATTGCCCCCCATCCTCCTATTTTTTTTAAAACCTACCCCTAGCTTGAAACCCTAATTCAAGCTTGCATGCCAATATTTGACATCCTTACCGTACTGTAGTTTAAAACCATTATGCTAACTTGAAACCCAAACTGTAAATCTTGACTTTTTTTTTTAAACCATAACCATTTTTTTTAAACCCTAACTGATTTACTTACCTTCAACCTCAGCAACCACTTAACATGTCAATGAAAGCAAGAAAACAAAACAAAAAAACGAGGCAGCTGTCAGCATCACATCATCGGCGCAAAGGAAGTCATGTGACAAAATCGGTCGGTCAGTCGGTCGCACCTTGACGCCGTGCCCAATATCATCCAGCACGCCAAAGTCTACCGGCTTGCGAATGTAGCGCAGTGGCCTCTCCGGATTGGACGGGGCCACGATCTTGTGAGCGCGGCTCGCGTTCTTATTGGCTGTTAGGATGCCGATCTCTCGCCTCGCCACTTTCTCCTTGTGGATGTCCACCGTCTGCGGAACAGGACAATAACAAGATGGGGGCATGTTACAACTGTCTACTAAATAGTGCTGACCCATGTTGACGACTGTCATATTTGTGACACTTATTTAGGATGCAGCTATGGAGTTATTGTATGAATTATATAAAGCTGATGTATGTCGATGTCAGCGTAATTAAGTCATTTTCTTTAGAGCCCTGAATTGGCAATCGAACGCGATTTCAGAACAAAATCGCGTTGTTTATATTGGAAGTCGGGAGCGATCGTTGCAGAACAAAGGCTGCTGCGACAATTTCAAAATAAAAGCATATCAAGGCATTCATGTCTATATATTATCGAGTAAACTTAAGTTTATATGGAAGTTGCCCTTCTTACGGCAGTTTTATTGTATAAGCGGGTATCTGGGGCGGGTATCTGTTAAAATCCCACATAGTGACTTCACTTTTTTGCAAAGCACACTTTTGGGGATCGAAGTACAAACTGTAGTTAAGACTTGCATTTTTTTGCACAAATGTAGCATTAGGGGGGGGGTTATAGAAATCGTGCAGGTTTTTGCCGCAGATTTGGAACCGCACTGCCTTTTTAAGAAGAACAATTAAGAATGATAACTTTTATGCGTCCAAAGTTGTGTTTTAAAGAGTGGATTGCACACAACTGTCCTTTTTAAATGTGCTATAATGGTTCGTTTCAGATCCATCCAGCCTTCATTATCACTTGGCTGTGATGTGCCAATAACGAGACGCCGTCGGTCTTCTTTCAGGCTTGTCAGAAGCATCGCTCTGTGTGTGTGTGTGTGTGTGTGTGTGTGTGTGTGTGCGTGTAGAGAGTGGCAGCTGTTGTGTAGGCGAGCGTCGTGCGCAGGCAGTGACGCCGGCTCGCACAAAGATGAGCTTATCTACTGTCAGCATTCATTTACATGAATGCATAATAAGCCAAGCTGCTTGAAGACAGTTAGTTTGAACAACATTAAATTAAACACACACACAGTCATAATTTTATGTTAAAATGATAGTTTCCCCTCCTAAATCTTTTCTTCCATCCTTCCTTAAAGGAATATGTTATTTATTTAGCAATTTGCAGTGTTATGAAGTTAATATTTTGACAATAATTAATTTGATGAAAAAAATATTGTTGATGTGCAATCAATACCCTTAAAACCTATTTTTTCCACTCGCCATTGGCTGAAATTGATATCATATGTGCTCAAGTCTCAGGTTAACCACCAATCATGGCTCACATGTTCTCCGGGTTTGGTCATGTGACGTTCGCTGCGATTGTGCTTACCTGAACCCTGCAAGGGGAAAATGTGTGCTATCGCTGCCATTGATAGCGGTAGATGACATAAATCCATTGTAATGAATGAGTTAATTCTATCTGAAAAATTATATTTGCATCAAATTAGAGGTGCAATGAATAATTGAACCGATGGAAAAATTGTTAAACAAATGCTCCGAATTTAAGATTCTCTGCCCGATTTCTGCAGTTTTACGTTAAGACTGATCATAAATGAGTATAAATTACCGTTTTGCGTTGTTTTGCACACAATTTATTTTCGATCGGTCAAAATGGTATTTGTCCAGAATGAATGAAAACAACAAGATTATATTTTTACACCATTTTGCCCAGTTGAATTATGAATAAGTTGTGATGTTTTTCGTGAACGGCCGACCTGTGCAATGTGGTTGACTGAGCTCTCCATGCAGCGCAGCTGAGACGTCTGGATGTCGAGCAACTGCAGCATGTTGTTGGCCAGAGTGTTGATGAGGTAAGCCACGCTGGCCACGGATTGCGTGGCGTAGCTCTTGGTCTCTTCCAGGGCTCCTTGCTTGTCCAATGCCTGGGCAGGGTGATAGAGTAATCACACAAAAAGTAGGTCAAAGGTCAAATTCTTAATTATAACTATGCCTAAAATGGTAGTCATCGATAACGGCTTTGATTTGATCACAATCGAAACACATATGGCAGATAGCAAGCTAGCAGGATATTGCTAATGTAGCAGTTTGACGTTCAGTTTTCAAATGGCATTTTCTCATTTGCTTGCATTGATGCATAACATTGTACATAAACGCTAAAAATCGTCCTCAAGTAACTAACTTAAGCTCGAAAGCTAGCAGGTGATGTTAATGTAGCAGTTTACGTCTTCACATAATTCAAATTGTGTTAAAGATCACCCACATATTTGAAATAATTACCTTTTGAATCCAATTGGCTAGCATAAGTCAGCTACCCCCGCAAAGCTACGTCCCTCACTCATTGCCCCTTCTTGAGACGTGCTAATATAGCATCTGTGTCACTGTATTTATTTTGTGTAAACTTGGCGCTTACATGAAAATGATGCATGTAATGTGCGTCTCTCTGTGTGTGTAAGCAGGACAAATGCAATGTAGGTCAGCGCAAACTCATTCATGCCAGAGGTTGACAAGAAACACACTGACACACACATTTCTACCCGGGGATGCATTGAGGCTGTATTATTGGAATACTGTACAACTAAACAAGGTTTCTGTGAGGTGTAAAACACAATATGAAGAAATATATAAATGGACACCCATAATACTGTAAAGCAACCGCAAATTAAGTCGGACGGAAAAGATAATTAAAAAAGATGATTAAAAATCCTTAAAGGCCGATAAACATTCAAATTATGTTTTCCATGAACAAAAAGGGGCAATGAGAGCAGACAAAAAAGACACAAAATATAATTAGTGAATAGTTGAATCCGCAGTAACTGAACTGTGAGTGTACAGGGGTTGAGTGAAGGTATGTGGGTTTTTTTTTCTGAGACAAGAAAAAAAACTTTCTTCAGCAAAGTAATGATTAAATTGAAATAATTTTAAACTTATTTTCAGTTCAGGAATAGTAAAGTGTTTTATCACACATTATTGAAAAAAAAAAACCTGTCATATTAGCCCACGAATACTCATAACTGACATCAGTGCAAGTCAAGGCGAAAAACAAAATGTACAGCTTTAGGTACCACTGTACACAATACTGTTTTCATAAATTTGTTTTAAAAAGTTGGATGAAGGAAAAAAAAGATTTTGTAGTCTCACTATGTTGCTGATTTGAACCTATCGCGGCCGCGTGAAACGGGGGTTAGGTGAAAACTTGGCCCCGGCTGGAGATACGCCCACTTCCACACTAAACGCTAATACACGGGGCTCACTTTGCCGAGAAGCGCCTACCTGGACATAGTTGTTCTCGCAATACTCCGCGACCCTCTCCAGGTTGGGGAAACTGTCTAGAAGAGCCTTTCTCCCCGCGGGGATCTCCTCCTCGAGAAGCATTTGAAGCTCCGCCATCTTTACATGTTTGCCTTGCTTGCATCCACAGCCCAAGCTCAGCGTGCTGATGCGTTCACGTATTCTGGGATATAGCGAGAGTGTCACGCGAACAGCGCTTTTGAAAGCGGTGACAGATGACATTTTTACGTAAAAAAAAGTTGATTATTTAACAACAGGGCAATCATACATGATTTGAACATTTGGAGGCTAATTAGCCTGCGGTTTAGTTTTTATTTTTGAGAGATTTTGTCATGCAAAATTAACAGTCAGCAGTTGTACTCAACGGTCTTAAAAGCACCCGGTTACAACTCCCACTTGTGATTCATTCATTTTTTTTTCTGTTTCGTGCGTTTCATCTACATCTTTGCAAATACTGTATGATCATATTAATTTGTAATACTGCACAATTGCTATTCTTACTATGCATTATATTTTTAATAGAATGCCATTAAAAAACAACAAATATAAAAAAAAATATTGGCAGTATTACGTCAAAAATAGTGATTAAAACCTAATTTAATTTGCCTACACTGACTAGTATTTGTAAATTATTGCACGTTAACTGCAGTTTACTCACTGCAGTGCCACCTCATGCATAAAAGGAGTAAAAGCATGGCATAACAATACAGCCTATCAGGGTTACAGTATGTACTTTGTTTATTTCTTAAAATCACAAGGGACATTTTATTAAAAAATAAATATGGTACAGTTATAAATACTAGACATTTTTACACAATATTTCAGGCTGGGATATCCAAGTTCTCGTCACCTCTGGGATAGCTCTCGACTTCCATGGACATCAAGAATTCTGCAAAGAATAAAGTATATCATTATAGAAAAAAACATCACATTAATAACCATTATTCAAACGTTGACACGTGGTCCAAATTGGTCCCAAAAGATTTGCTTCCAACCAAAATTGACAACTTCCTGTTCAATTTTGAACATAGGTCCTTTAAGCCTTTTTCGTGTGTCCCATGAAACATGTCAACCAAAGTCCGCATTACCCTAACTGGTGTCAAGGACAGGTTATTTTTATTAGTTTTCAAATGATATGACAAAATGCCGCCCACTTGACGCTACCTTCTGTGTAGTCAATGTCTGGCCGTGTGGAGATGACGGCCCAGGCCAGACCCACCAGTAGCGCCACCACTAGGTTGACCACGATCCACGGTCGCAAGATCTGCTCCTCAGAACCAGGAGGCCTGGAGGAATATTTATTATTAGTATAGTGGATGCTCCGAAATGCTATTTTTTAAATTTCTCACCACAGAGTCTCATTTGCAGTGGGATAGAGGTGAATGCGATCGCTGGTCATCTGCTGACTGAGGGACAGGATTAATGCGATGAAGTACACTGAAAAGACCACAGAATAACAAAATTCAACAGCGATGCTGAGTTGATGTCACCCCAATTAAATAAAAAATCTGCTATTTAGCCAGATTTTCTAAAGTCGATTACATTCTTTTCAAAAAATGCCATTTTTAGCCACGCATTAACTCAATTGTATCATTGATGTGTTCGTCTTACAGAAGGAAGCGAGCGCAGCGGGATCCAACGTGATGAAGCCCCTCAGAGCCATGGAGGCCTTTGCCAGGTTGACCCTGAGCGCCGAAAAAGAAAATCCACCATCAAATAAGCGCTGACATGCCGGCAAACGGTAAGTGGCGGGCGTACCGGTCGAAGGCAGAAACGGTGCTGATGGCGAGCAGCAGGTAGAGCAGCGATTGGGCGCTGTAGGCCAGAGAGTGATACTGCTGCAGGAGGTTGGCCAACGTAGACATGTGCTCACCTGCCAGCATGTACACCACGCTCACGTTCCACACCGCGTAGCCTGACAGGAAGCCGTGGCAGAACAGGCCCAGAACCCTGTGACGGAAAGCGTGCAACGACGCCACACGTAAAAGTAATAATAATGTCCAACGATATGAAATAGAACATAGATAAAGATAAGATAAAGACACTCTACTCTACCAAACAAAAGCGGTTACCACCAAACAATAGTCCTGGCTTTACTCTGCTCTACTATGTTGGTACCAACGGTTTTGCGGTTCTCAAAAAAGCAGTCTTTTTCCTTTGATTTTATCGACTCTAATCAACAGAAGTCCAATTTCCACCAAGAAATCCACTCGGCACTATTGGATGCTAATCTACCCCACAAAAACCCAGTTTCCACTGAGAAATCCACTGAGGTTGCTGAGTACAACACCAATCCCTCTCGTGTAATATTGCTTGATTGTTTTAATCAGTAGATGAAATAAAGTAAACAAGAATTAATCATGCAAACAAAAATATCTTTTCATTCCCAAAATATTCAATATTGACAGCGCGAGTTGATATCGGTACTGATTATCATTAGTCAAGAGGGCCCGTAGCTGACCGTATTTGTGAAAGACATGTAAGACCTGAAGCTGCTGTGGACCTTGACGGCTATGTCTCTGGTGGTCCAAGTCAACTGTCTGGGCTCCAAGTAGTCGTCCGGCTGATCGGGATGTCGGAACTGCTCCACTCGCTCAGCCTGAAAACGCCCTGTGCGCAAGAGTACCTTGTTTTTTTTTAAATGAACAAATTAAGTGATTTGAAATGGATTAAAATAGGCGTTTAAGCATCCTCGTGCTTACATTACGAATGTCACATGACCAAACCCCAAAAAATCAAGTCAGCCATGTTTTAGCCACTCAAAAAAACATCAACAAAACATTTTTAAAAGCAAATGGGTTTAAACTGGCCCGTGTGATAATGTATACCATGAATTTATTGGTCCGGCTTACTTGGGAATAGATTTTCCTCCATATATTTATTGTGACATTTGTTAATATCTGTTGTTGGGTTTTGCGCACGTCTTGCAAATGCAGTGCGAACCTTGGACTTAATTTGTCCTTTTTACTGCGCATAGTATTTTAGTATTGCGAGTTCCTGCGACCCAACAGTTTTCAGAGGTCAAATAAAGCACTGTAACCCATTAAAAAAAAAAAAAAAAAATACTTGTCGATGGGACTGAATGAGTCTGTAAAAAACATAGTGTAACACAACACAGAATCATTTAGTTTTTTTTAGCTTACTATTTCTCTCCACAAAGACTCTGCCGACCGGTTGGCTGTTTCCTTGCGGGGCGGAAAACAAGGCATGCTGCGGAATTGGCGAAGGGGCGTCCGCCACAATGTCGTCATCTTCGGCTCCGAGGTAGTTGCCCTGATGCTCCGTGGGTTTGTTTTTTCTACGCGAAACGATACAACCTCGATGACTTTATCTAATAATAAAGCAAGAAATGCGTTTAGCTGAATGCTAACCTCTTCTTTTTAGTCCGTCTGGTCACAGCTACCATTGCTTCCTCCTCGTCCACCGCGGCCTCATCGGTCTTCCCGTTCGGCGTGTCCACATGCTCCACCTGCTGATCTAGAGCCACAATAGAATACACATTTGAGCCCCCCCCCCCCAAAAAAAAATTTTTTATGTATTATTGCCTAAAACACCACTGGACATCTATATTATCCCATCAAAAAATAATACATGTAGTACAATATGACAATGGTTGCCCTCAAAATGTCATGTCCACAAAGTGTATCACCTAAAAGCTAACAGACTGACCAATAGTCGGTGTCCTCTTCTTTTTCTTCCTCTTCTGAGGCGCTGCCGTATCAATCAAGTCAGGTGTTGCAGCTTCCCTATTCTGATTGGTCAATTCTTCATTCGCAGTCTCTACACAACCCACTTGAGAAACAAAGCCAATGACGTCATCATGATGTCAATCAAAGTGAATTTCTTTTCCCCTTGTAGTACGCAAAGCATAGTAGTAGTACCAATAGGGCCAATCGTAACTGACTCGCCTTCACCATCACCATCGCCGACTTCCTTCTTGGACTTCTTCTTCCTGCCCTTGACTGTTGGCATGGTGACCAGTCTGCCAATCAGTGATTGAGGTCAGTCAATTAGCGCTAAACGTTAGCTGTGATTGGATTAGGCTGCCGGAGTACCTGCGGCTAAGCAAACTTCAAGAGGGTCAAACATGCTTTTAAACAAACAAACTTTTCCAACAGAAAAAGTCATGCTAACATGCTAACAAACATGTGGGAATGTAGACATTATCTTTTAGCTCAGCTTGCATCTTGAGCCACTATTAACTGAGCTGCGACAATGTTTTTATGAGTACCACAACTAATATGCTACACATTTCTATTGCTAGTACTTGTACTATGCTACACATAGTACCACTGGCAGTACTATGCCACTTGTAACAATACAGGTATTCATACTACTACTCCCACTTTAATTACCATGCTATATGTTTCGATACTATTATGCTATTCTTGTTACCACTGGTCCCAATTTGTTTGACACACCCTTGTTCTATGATTAGTACTAGTATTACTACTGGTACACCTACTCCTATGCTACATGTATTACTAATGGTATCCTACGGTACGTGTACTACTAGTGGCAATTACCACAACACACATTACAACTGTATACTACATGTACTACAAATTATACTAGAATGAAACCAAGAACTACTGGTGCTATTTCCAGTATGATACATGTACTACCAGTGCTATTGCTACTGTGCTACACATTTTACAACTAGTATGTTATGACTTGTAGTATTACTACTGGTACTGCTACTTTGCAACATGTGTTACTACCAGTACTAGTACTTATGTACTCTCAATACATACAAATAAAAATCACCGTTTCCTAGAAAGGTTCAAGCTAAAAGCACTTACCCGTCCGAGCTGAGGTCAGCTCGTCTTCACGATGGCGACATGGACGCCGACGTGACAGGTGGATGTGCGCTGAGCCTCTGGGGTTTGAGCCTTTGTGATGATGTCATTAGCAAAGCAGCCATCCACGCTAATCTGACCGGCAGGAGGTGAATGATCCATCCCTGAGTCAAAACTGTCACCGTCCAAAGATTTTTATTAACAGGACAAATTACTCTGGATTATTGATTAAAGAGGAAACACATACAACTACTATACTAACCTTTGGAAGTGCAATGTTTTTTTGGGGAAAAAAAAAAACACAAAAGGTGCTCAACAAAAATGTCAGCATCTTGTATTAAGACTAATCACACTAATTTTGTGCACAACACAAGTTATTTGGTCACAGGAGTGCAACATTACTCCGAGCAAACTTTGCTTCTGGGATGCTACATAACCTCATGAAAATGACATATTTGTCCGAAAAATGTTGTCACAGAAATGTAATATTTTACCATCCACAAAAAAAAAAACACTACATTTGCTCACAAAAAGGCTACAGCAGTAATCCTGTTAGCTGTGATTAGCTCAGTGTGGCAGATTAGCAGAGAGGGAGAGCGAGGAGTTGTTAGTTATGTAGGTTGCTTAATCAATTAGCATGCCTGCATTTTACATATAGCCTGCAGGGTGTGCTAACTGCTCATTATTGCTAATAGTATATTTGAAATTAGCAGTTAGCATGCAGATTTGCTAGTCCTGTGAGGCTAGTTCAATTTTATCATCCAGCTAGTCCTGGACTCGGGTCCAGCTGACGGGTATCCAGTTTGCGTCGTCCTGCGCCCGCTGGACAGCGGCGTGTAGCTTAGCACAGGTGTTGCTCAGCTGCTCGTTGACTAACGCCTCGTCAAACAAATGTTTGTATTTGTGCTCCATCTGCCGAGACGACTCCACCAGGTCCACAAGGTCCTGCTTCTGTAGTAGAAACACAGCTGTGCTTAGCTCGCTAAATGTGTAGGTCGGAAGGTGGGTCACATGCTAGCAGAAGCTAGGTGAGGTAAGTCTTGCTAACTAGGGTATGTAGCAAAAACTTTCGGTTGTCAAATTTACAGTTACAAGGTAGTGAACCAGGTCAGTTATTTGGTCAATACTCAAGCTAGGTTGTTAGCTTGATACCATAGGTGGTTTGATACATATTAGTTAGACAGGATGGTAGCTCGATAGCTAGGTGTATTAGTAAGTAAGAAGTTAGATGTATAAGAAGATTGGTCGCTTGCTAGCAGTAGCTAGGTGAGGTACTTTTTTTGCTGTACTTAGGTATGTAGCTAGCTAGTTAGGGTACGTAGCTAAACATTACAGTTCTCAAGTTCTTCATTCTCATGAATTTGTTGGTAAATACTCAAGCTGGTTGTTAGCTTCATACCATAGGTGGTTTGATAGATAATTAGGTAGATAGGACTGTAGCTAGCTAGCTAGCTAGCTAGCTACGTGTGCCAGTAGTTAAGTCATATGTGCAAGAAGGTAGGTTGTTAGCTACTATATGTACTGTAAATATGTGTACTGCTCATGCTTACAGTGACATTCCTATTATGCCGGTAACTGCAAATCATTCTGGCATTTCTTCTGGTTTGAGCTAGTTTCTCCAAGCTGGAAGCTTTGATGAAAATCACATACGGCTTGTATGTTCTGGTCCTCAGAGGAGGAATGTTCTAAAACATGACAAGATACTTTGTAAAACACTTTTATATGTTAATAAGAGTACCCTGACTGTGCTACATGTATTCCTACATGTGGTTCGATGTCAATAATGCACATATGTCCCCGTTTGATGACCTCATTGATGGCGTCGATGCTGGTCCCGTATTTGTGGCCCTTATACTCGCCGTGTTCCACAAACCTGCACACACACGGAATAATTTGTGTGTGAAAAATGTCAAAGCCAAAGAGATGCTCACCTGTGGCTGCACGCCATATATGCGAAGAGCTCTTTGTTGACAAAGTGGTACTCTCTGCCATTCTGCTCACACGCTTTGATTGGTCGGGTGGTGTCTGTGGCAGCCAATCACAACAAACACTTCTCAGTCACTCAGAATATGTGTTCATGTGTAGTGGTATCGGCGATACTCAAGGAGGCCCTGCCGTACGTGGTATAGGCCCCTCATATGTGTCAGGGTTGAGTTTGATGAGGGACTGTCTCAGCTCATTAGTGCCTACTCCTGATGCCCCTGATGAAGATAATGACCCCATTATACCAGGGAAGTCTATGCAGATATTATAGTTGAGGGTATGGTGCAGAGTGATGGTCATCTCACCTACAAGGATGATGAGTCTGTAGCGCTCCTGCGGGGGTCTTTGGTAGAGGACCACTTCCTCGTAGGGCGTGGCCACGGTGGGGCAAGAGGCAGTGATGCTAGTGCAGGATTGACGCCTCCTCTTAGATAGCGACCTCTTCAAGAGACAGAAACTACGACGGAAACCCGCTGGGGACATAATGAGATTAATTTTCTGACATTTTCATGTATTTTTTTTAAATATTAACATATTTAATTTCTGCTGGAAGTAAGCACAATGAAAATCACCATATTTAATTTAGAACATACTTACCGAAGTAGAGTCCATCAGGAAAATCTGCTGAATCCGACTCTGCAAATATAGGACATATATCACGCTGCCTTACATCATTAGACCGACCTGACACATTAAGTTAACTAACTAGAACCAACCCATTAACTCAGACTTCCAAATACTGAAGAAACTTAATGAATATATTTACAAATAATTGACTGACATACATGACTGATTGCCCGGCTAGATAAGTGACTGTGATTATATTACGAACCAACCAACAAGCAACTAACTAACTCACTCACTCACTCACTCACTCACTCACTCACTCACTCACTCCCAAAGACATATGCTTCTCAATCGTGTGTGTGTTTGTGTTTTCACAAAATCAGGCTTATGAAAAAATCAATCGAAATAAACGATATTGATATATTCCAGTGCTACAATGAATTCTCTTGAAAATCACATGCAAAAATAATTTAAATTAATCTGAATGTCTGGACTCTTAAGAAAAATGAAAAATATGTATTTGGGATTGAATGAGTTCATGAACAAACCACTGACTAACCAACTGACTGACGAAGTTAGTGAAGACTTACCTACCAAAATGTGTTTCTTCTTGATCTGGTGGATAAAGAAAAGCCATTGTGTTTACTTTGAAGTAAACATTTACAGAATAATAGTGAATGTTTTATATTCGTGCATATGAAATATACAGAATGTTGCATAGAGTATTACCTGAAGCGCAATTGTCTTGATTTTCCTCCTCTGAAAGACAAAGCATTCATTGTACAAAGAAACATTCACTGTACAAAATCATGTAGTTTACACTAGTTGACACAATGGCTAAGTTCACACTGCAGAGCTTAAAGGTCAATTCCCGATTTTTTGAAAAATCCCTATTTTTTCGTGGTCGTTCACATTTCCACATATATTTGACCGGTATGTGACACGTGTGTGAACTCAAAATGGCCCCAAACTGTCATTAAGACGCAGAGTACACCATGACGTAACATACAGCGGGCGCACTAAACGTTCTTGTTTTCGGAAGTTCCACAATGGACGTCTGAATGGCTGTCGTACCGGAGCCACAATATTTTCAATCTGTTCCATTTAAGGTGCAAGGGAGGAGAAAAAGTGTGGCATTTGCCCATTGCATTTTGTGCCGTGACAGCAACGTCCCCCCCTTACACGTTAGAGACACACACACACATAATATACACTTTGTCCTGGTCTGCTATTGTTGTTTTGTGTTTTCCACGCTGCTTCTGCCTTTTCAAGTGCAGAATTGTGATGTTTGTCGCTTATTTGTTATGTGAAATTCGGACAAATGCACCCTGGCTGTTCAGACTGATGGCACATGTCAAAAGATACGTATCGGATTTAGTACCCCATACCCAAGTGGTCTGGGTCACATTTGAAAAAATCGGATGCGATGCTCACACCGCCATCAAAAGATCAAATACATGTTCGATAGGAGCAAAAAAAACATCGGAATTGGATCCCTCCAGGCTACAGTGTGAACTACCAAACGTATAGTCAGCGTCAAAATATTGGGCAACAGCTCCACGTTTGATCAGATGGTCCTCACCTTCTCTGCTGACTCTACCGCCGCTTTCATCTTGATCATTATCTTCCTTACACTCCTTATGATCCTGCTGCTCTTTCTGCTTACTGATGACATCATCATAAACGAGACATCACGAATCAATACATGAGCTAATAGAATATGCATTATCCCATATAACATGTCACAATTTGTGTTGGTTGGTTAAGATATGGATGTAATCAGGCAGTTATTTCAGCTAAATATGAAGGTAGGTAGTTTGTTCAAAGTTCTTAGGTCGGCATGTCATCGCTGGTTTGTTAGTTAGTTAGTTGTGACGGGTAACCTCTTCAAGGTGGCAGCAGATGGAATCAATCCAGCGAAGGAGGCTGAGCTGGTCATTTTCCTGGCTTGCCACCACCGTCCATCTGACTGGTCCAAGACTTCCAGAATGTCCCCTTTGCTGAAGATAACCCCTACGTCAGGACATGGTATGGACGGGTCCTGCAGGGGGCGGTAGTCCACCATGGCCCTCATGTAAACCTAGCACAGGAGATGAAGATATTCAGAATGCATCTCCCACATGGGGATTTTGGAATAAATGCTGAAGGTTCCTCACTGGTTTGTTGATGCTACTCAGCTGAGTAGCATTTGGAACTACTTTGAATAGGATGGTGCCCTCAGACCTCATCTGACCACACACATATTGGAGAAATATGATTTGAGTAACATGAATAATTTGAGACTCATAAGGAACAGGTGGCATGAGAAACATGGATTGATGCATCCTGGCAGACCAACCAGAATCTCGATGACCTGCTCTGGCTCCAAACCCACCAACGGCTGCCCGTCCACCTCCACCAGAAGATCTCCAGGATGGAGAAGACCTGACGCACACATACCAAGATCTTGTTATTGCAGATGTGAACCATTGTGTCACATACAAACATACGCACCGCTGCGGTCCGCAAGTCCTCCACGAATCACCCTGGCGATAAAGATCTCGCCTGTTTCCTTATCTTTCCTTATGGTGGCACCCTGACATAAACACACAGAGTGAGGACAAATGTCCATGCTTCTCTCCACAACAAGGTTCAGTCACGTCCTGACCAGAGGTTGTTCATTCTTAGCCAGACAAACGATCCTCATGACCTCCTCATCTTCAGGAAGCCCATCAGGGATCGGTGCCAAGACAGGTCCAAAGTCTGCCTGAGCTACGGCGTCGTGACAGGACAACAAGGCCTGACACCAGGAGGAGACAGTTAGGTTGGGCTTACGGATCTAGTGGGCGACTAGATGGAGGACCTTCATGTGTGGAGAGCTCAGGAGGATCTGAAGCTCTATGGCCTCCACGGAAGGAGTCTGGACAGTATGCAGCACGCCCTGGACCTCAACATCAACGTCAGTTATTCAGCCCATTAGTCAAGTAGTCAAACGGTTTAGCCACATTTAAATAGCTAGTTAGTTGGTTAGCGAGTTGGAGTAATTTTTGGTGACAACCTCGCGCGAAAGTCCCGAGGCTTGAGTCAGGAAAGGGCGGGGCCAAAGTTGCTTGAACGTCAACAGGCATTCGTAAATCTGGTGATGGAGAAAACAGGAAGTGATGTCGCAACATGACAGCCATTCCAATCAATCTTGGAGTTGTACCTGTAGCAGGCCACGCAACCATGGAGCGCTCAGGAGTTCATGGAGAAGATGAGCGCCGATGGCGTTTCTACTAACTGCCTCTCTGAGATCCTCCACTACTATGGACAGCACGTCCATGACGCCTATAGACAACATTGGTAGTTTTAGTAGTTGGTTCAAACCCTCAGGGCAGAGTCTATTTTTTTTTTTTTTGTCTGAAACACGAAAAGAACTTAAAACGGCTGCTACAATTCAAACATGGCAGACGTTTTTTTTCAGGCATGCCTTATTATGTGGGTCTCAGGATGGACATAGTGTTGTCGTGAAGACCACACAACCAAGACAGACACTACAGCCAGGCGATAAATCAAATAAATTCAATGAATTCATCATTTTAAAAATCAAAGATTTGAAAATGAGCGAAATAGTGGAATTGTGATATTGCAAAGGTGGTACAATACTGAGCAGTAGAAGGTTATTATTTTGTCTATAATTAAAACTACCATATATTATAAGGCTCCAAGATAAATGAAAACTGTCTGTTCGTGTGGTTACTACCGTTCTCCTCGCTGTGCGTCATGATGATGTGCTCTGTCATGATCAGCGAGCGCTGAAAAACAAATAATCCATTTTTATTGCTCCAAAATTGTGGAATTTCTACCTCCGCGTAGAAGTATTGTTTGTCCACTAGAGGGCGTCAGAGAGCTAAACAAACACAAATAGAGTTGAGCTTCCGGGGTCTAAATGTGGACCCATGCCAGCTTTAGCTTTCTTTAGCCTTATTCCAAGAAGTCACTAAGTTAACCTTTTAAGATTCTCCATTTAATTTAGAAAAAAGTTCGTATATATCATCTTCTATAATATACACTGTAGGAAAATACATCTTTACTACAAACACCATTATTAATTAAATGAGGCCCTTAATATTTATCCATTTAATACGAGTAGCTTTGACTAGAAAACGAAAGGAAATGAACACCTAAGCAAATATTTTGAGTTGATATGAAAATTATAAACATTCTAAAAATGAACATTGTACAATTAAAAAATGATTACACGTATCAAAACATTATTTAAAGTCAATTTTATCCCTTTTTTAGTCAAAGATTCAAATCTCCTACTATTAAATGGATAACTATTAAGGGTGGCATTTAATATATATTTACTCTATACCAAGCATAGTCAATTTGAATTAGTAATATTGCTTGTAATCTGTTGCTTCATTTTAATTGTTTACTGAACTGTGATGTTTATTTCTTACAGCATATAGTATATATTTATATATTACAATATATATTATATGGCTGCATTCAGTCATTACTCAGGTCTAATTAAGGTAGGAAAAAATTGCAAAGAAAACAACAAAAATCCCCCCCCCCCCAAAAAAAAATGAAAACCTATTTTTTGTGTTGTACCCCATGTACAGTATTGAAATATGTTGAAAGTATGTATGTCATTGTAAATTCCACATTTACAGCACTTGCATGTCCCTTAATTTTTTGTAAAATGTAAATACATCAACGTAGCCTCTCACACTGAGCCGTACCATAAAAATCGAGTCATCATTTCACTGAATTGATTCAAATCAAGTTTATCCACTTTAAAATGAACCATCCTTGACATATGAATTGAAAAAATATTATTTTGAAAGTGAACGATTCTGATTAATCTTACTCGTATGTGTTCAGTATTTTTATGGTCAAATTGCTCAAGATAAACATGATAATCAAAAGAATCTATCGTCAAGTGAACAGTCGTTGCATAAAATAAAGAGAAAAGGCACTTTCGTGCAAACCATCATTTAAAACTACAATGAGCGTTGGCTATTTGAGCTCCAAAGTAGAGTGGATGTCACGTGACGCGAAGAAAAGTTTCAACTCACCTCATGGTCGTCTCGCTGGAGACTTATGCTGATGTTTGCTGTTTGAATGCCAGAGTTGCTTAAAACAGACGCTAATCCTAAAGCTTTTAAACTCTCGCACACGCGCTAACACGCACATACACTTTGTAATGATAAGCATGAACCACTAGAGGGCGGTGTATTTTTTTTAACTCCGGGTGCAGCATCCTTGATAACTCGTGGTTACGTACAGTATATTGTGCTTAAACAAATGAGCAAAACGAACACCTTTTCAAATGATTAAAACAATCAAAAACTGTTTTAATGAAAGACACAAAAATAGATATTTAAAGTTTGAAATGTGACGTCCATTTTGGCTCAAGTTGAAGCACTTGACCACCCGGCAACATTCAGTTTTTATGTTTATTATTTATTTAGTTAACGAGTGCACAAGGGAAATAAGCGTGAACACTAAGGGATATACATACCGTATATAATAAGAGACGCACGCAGGCCAGCGGCACCAAGCTAATTTGACATTACGACTTTATTACAAATGCGTCACGTGATGCATCCAAGCTGACTACGTAGGAAAGTCTTGAGATCGTTTATTTGTGTGTGCAAGTGAGTGAGCGAGACAGATAAGGCAGCAAGAGTTCGCCTAATTTATAAACATAAAATCCTCCATGTATTTCTAGTATTTTTAACTGTTAACGTGTCCCTGATAATGTGTCATAAAGGCTAGTTTGGGTGCAGACCAACAGGGGGCACTGTGGCTCTAGATGGATAAAACATGTTTTTTTTTTCAAAAGTAACTGAACTAAACTGAAAATGCTAATCTAATAGATACAATGCATGCAATATATATCTATATATCTATATCTATATTTTTTTATAAAAAATTTTAAAATTATATAATTGAATTTACTAACTAAAATACATTTCTATAAGCATATATTTTAGAACATTTAAAATGAAAAAGCAACAAAGTAACAATTGCATGGAGAAAGTTAAATTAAAAGAAGGAAAGTTAAATAAATAAAGCCGTGAATACCAATGTAACACAGGTAAAAAAAAAAAAACATTTTTACTCCCTACATGAATTATAATATTGCATCTTTCATTTTATTTAAAAAAAAAAAATCATAACTCGGATGACCAGCGCTTTGATTTGGAAATGATGGTCCCATGTGTGTACACGCACACACACACGCACGCACACACACACACACACACACACCTGATCAATGCTAATGGAGTCTTTCCTGCCTGGTAACAAGAAATACCCTGTGTGTGTGTGTTGCATGTGTGTATGTCATGACAAGCATGCTAATGGCACACTTACACGCATGTTAGGACACGCAGCATTTACGCAAGGCGCTAATGGCTAACTTACATGCGCGTGTCACGTAAAGGCCATGTTGGACCAGACCCGGCAGCTGTCACTCATCCGTCTAAAAGAATCCATACAGTCAATAGCGATAACAGGGTTGTGCTTCTTTAAAGAACTTTTACTGTGAAAGGAACCATGGGAGATATTTAACACTTGACTCAAACTATGGCCGGTTTTGAAAGGGAGGATTGATGGCGGGAAGACGAGGAGATAGGCAGGATGAAGGACGGACGCAGGCAAAGAAGGAAGAATGAAAAAAGGAAATTGGAGGAAGCAGGCTCAGTGTAATGAAGTGACTGCGCTTGTTCCCTGGGGGAGGTCATGGAAGCTTCCCAGCGAGGACATAAAACATACTGAAAGTCCATCCAGAGTTTCCTTCAACTTTAGCACTTGAGCTCTTCTTTTACGGCTCTTTCGCCCTCTTCCTCTCAACTTCATTCCATCTTTCCTCACCATCCTATTTTTTTCCCTTCTCTCCTCATCCCCCCCTTTCTCTCTTTCCTCCCCCTCAGCGGGGTTATTGATGACCTGGTGTTCTCTGCGGCAGACAAGAAACAGAAAACCTCTGCAAACTGCTTCTCCAGCCCTCAGGCTGGTGACCAGCTGTGTGTGTGTGTGTGTGTGTGTGTTCTTCTGATCTAATATAGCCCTTTTCCAGCATATATTGTATTTAATTGTCTTTTTTTTTTTAAAGAATTACCCTACAAGAAATATCTTTACATTTGCAAAATATACAGTAAAATTCCTCTATAACAAAACCTGCATGTGCAAAAAGACCCCCCAGTGTGAAAAAATCCAGCCTTTCCCTTTTTTTTTACTTCCGTATACAAGGAAAAATCCCACTCTTGCGAAATACGATTATGGCCATTATAGATGCTTTAAAATGGCTAATTTATGCTAACCTTGTATCAAATGGCACCTTGTTGCCACTGATTACCAGCTACTCCAACGTTAGGCAAGATTAGCACTAGATGCTAGCAGTGTTAGCATCTGGCAGCACTCACTGCTTTTCACGGTTTGAATTTTGTTAAAAAAATGTCGATTGTTTAAAAGCGAAAAAGATTCAATTACTATTAAGTCGAAACGTGTCTGGAAGACTTGATTTAGGAACAAAGCGGAGCGTTTTGTTCCAAAATAAAACTTTTTGTGTGGACCTTTGCATTTTCTGCAGAAATATTGCACTTTTGTAGTCAAGCATAGCATGTGAAGATTTATGGACAGAGGAGCTGATGACATTCGAGGAGGAGGAAGTGGGTCAGGGAGGAGGAGAAGGTGTCTTCAGTGAAGATTTATGGGCGACGCCTCCTCTTCCTCTTCTTCTTCCACTTCCAGGATGGAAGTGGTGGTGGTAGTGGTGGGTGGGTGCTATCGAAACTAAATGAGAGTGTCAGGTCGCTGCTGAATTGGACCCCGGGCGACGCCACGGAGGAAGAAGTGGGCCATGCAGGCAGAGGAGGAGGAAAGATGGAGGGCCGGGCTGGAAAAGGGTCCAGGCGTTGAGGGGTGGGAGTGGGGGGGTGTAATGTACTGTATAGGCTTTTAGATGATGTCAGTCCCTGGTGGAGCCTGGCTGGCGTCCGCTAGTCCGGAATTAATTCTGGATGGAACACGCTCGGTGACCAACTGACTGGCAGGGCAAAAAAAAAAATATTGTTATTATTTTAATCATGACTGACTTGGTAAACTTTTGAACATCAATTTTACATCATCCACAAGTGGTTATCTTGCATCAACTCCTGAATGGACTCCAACGAGTATTGTTTCTGCTACCACTAAATCAGAAACAATCGACACCTCTCCTATGCTGAATTAAAAGGCAGAGAGAGAAGCCACTTCCATATATATATATATATATATATATATATATATATATATATATATATATATATATATATATATATATATATATATATATATATATATATATATATATATATATATATATACACATACATGCCCTTTTTCAACTTAAGAGCAAACTAATTGGAAGATGAAGCAACTTATTGCTAAATTGTGTTATAGTGCCTTCTTTGCAAATTGTTGTACACTATATATACATCATTGAAAAAAAGGCTTGAAGAACCACTGAGCTAACGCAAAATTCTGAATTATTCTAAAATCATACACACACCCTAATCAAGCAAAATGTCTGTGTCTATAAAACCAGCTGCACTGTTGTGGTCATGTGGCACAGGAACCATGAACCACAGGTGGTTCAGACTTGACACGCGGGACACATCTGGATGTTTGTGTGGATGCGTGCATACGCATACACACACGCAGTGGGGTTTCAGAAGAAGCGACAAACACATGCTTGAAAATCCCACTAGAGAGGTGTCATGGCGACAGTCTGCAAACATGACGTCCAATGAGACGCTTACTTGTTTGGAATGGCTTGGATGGCTTTTGAAAGATAAATTGAAGGGTTTTTTTTTCAAATCTAGTTATTAAAAAGATCATTTTCCCACACAAAAAAAACGTGGAAATAATTTTCCCCCTTTCATTTTTTTTTATATTAATTTTCAAATAATCAAACACATTTACAGCTGGCAGGGAACAAACTTAATTCTTCAGAGCTGAATATGACAACAACTGTAGTAAATCCACCTGAAAAATAACAGTAGTTTGTGAAAAAAAAATCTATTTCGGGGAGAAAAATATCCCTCCAAATACTGAGATACTCAAGACCTTTTTTTCTTTTGCAAAAAAATACAAAACTATTCTAAACTTAACTTTCCTAAAGCGTGACATAATGTTCAAAGCACTAACTGTCAGGTGCATGCCACAGCAACAGGGGGCGCTATAATATATCATATATAATAAATCATTTGGCCAGTGAGCATCCAGACACATAATGGTAAATTTTGTGGCCTGTGTTGCCATAACACCAGCAATATGTATGGTAGCGTGATGCCGCTAACGTTGCGTGTAATCCCCTTGAAAAGAACACGTTGGACACAGTCCAGCGATAATAGATTTTGCGCGCGTGTGAGCGTTAGCAATGATGTATTTGCAGCTGTCAATCATGGGACAAGAAGGTAATGATGCGACTACATGTTTGTGGCGTATAAATGCGCATTAGCCAGGGCGGCCATCAAAGGAAGGTCACCGCGGAGATGTTTTATGGCCTCATAAAAATAGATAACGTCTCTCTTCTTCTACTACACACCTCTATTGTTTATACACACATATGCCTCTAAACGGCCATTTTGTCTCTGCTAACCGCATGAGACATCTCAATGTGACTTTAATTTACAAAAAGACACTTTGACACCTGTTAGCGCATATAGCCTTGTGTTTAACGCTGGTTAATTGTACATATCAAAAGGCTAAGATACCATTCAAGTACATACTAATGTAGTACCGCTTGCGTTGTAATAGTATACTCTACTTTCACACTACTCGCATCTCCATGTACTCCTGGAGACTCTTCGGTCCTCTCAGTGTCCCATCCTCATCGTAGTTTTAATGATACTGATATGTATTTTGAGTGTGGCCAGCTGTTTCTGTCAATCTGTCAGCCGCTATTGATCAAACCCCGCATCCCCTTCCTTGTTAAAAATCAATGATGAAAATATCTTTAAGAGCTCACGTAGAAGCCATCTGCTCCCCCTCGAAGCCGCCATTCGACCTCCTCCTCCTCCTCCGAGATGTGCACCTCCATCCCCGGAGATATGACGCCGCGCACCTGAGGGAAATGTCATGTGACTTTATCATTGTTGGACTTAATTCCCTACACAACGTTTGCTTGATCCGCTGCTTACCAAGCACATTAATTTTCTACATACTGCACCTGCTACCACTAAATAGAATTGTTTGGTATTTATGTTAGCATGATATTTACAGTATCTGACAATATCTATTAAGCGCATCATATTAATTAATCTAGCATTGTATTGTACAGTTTTAATTGTACTGTGATAGATTTAGCACTTCATCGCTTGCTTTTGTTTCCAAATCAGGTACCGACGCAGACGTTGCTTTGAGCAGAGAAGA